>NW_026339679.1:0-472 GCF_001194135.2 Octopus bimaculoides | reverse complement strand
TTGATATTATTGTTGTTGAAAAGGTGGCGAGCTGCCAGAACCGTTAGCACGTCGGGCAAAATGCTTAGCGGTATTTCGTACGTCTGCACCTTCCAGGTTCAAATTCCGCCGAGGTCCACCTTGCCTTTCATCCTATTTTTAGCAAACATCATGACAGCGTAGGGGCATCACTGATGGTCAAGCCGTTCCGAATACTTTTATAAGACAGACACGCACACAGACAGACACATGCATACGCACACACGTACACTCACACGCACACACGTACATGCACACACACGTTAAACAGGTGTCCACACGCACACGCATGCACATAGTTACAGCCATACATACATACATACATACATACACATACAAACGCACACACACACTTAAACACAGACACTGTCATTGTGTGTCTGTATATATACGTACGTATATATTTTTATACATAGAATTATATATAAAGTCAAAAATATAATTATATTATATA
>NW_026339678.1:0-219 GCF_001194135.2 Octopus bimaculoides | reverse complement strand
TCAATCCCATTGAAACTTCAAGACTTCTTAAGGCAACTGGGAATCCCATGTAAGACTGATGTCTTGCAAAAAGCAGCCTTATTGGACACAGAACACCATCTTAAGTAAAGTATTATCTGTCTGAGGTCCTTGTTGTGACTTGACAGACGACTAAAGACTCCGGTGAATTTTTACATACACTATGTTACGAAGGAATAATAATAATAATAATAATAATAA
>NW_026339677.1:0-271 GCF_001194135.2 Octopus bimaculoides | reverse complement strand
ATATATATATATATATATATACGTGGGTGTATATGTATACATATATATATGTATGTATATATGTAGGTATTTGTATATGTATATGTATATATATGTGTGTATATATGTACATATGTATATATACATATAGATATATAGATTTATATATATTGTGTATATATATGTATAGATAGATGTATATTTATTGTATATAGATATATAAATATTGTATATGTATATGTGTGTGTGTATATAAATGTATGGGCATATGTGTGTCTATATATATATATAT
>NW_026339676.1:0-564 GCF_001194135.2 Octopus bimaculoides | reverse complement strand
CACACACACACACACACACACATATATATATATTATATATATATATATGTATATGTATGTATGTTTATGTAATATATGTATGTATGTATAGATACGATAAACATGCCGATAAAATTTTGCTTTCATAATTATGAATACATTTTCACAATAAACGTAATTAAATTTTTATTATGTATTTTTATGTATTTAATATTTTTTTTTATTGGATTATTTCAATTGAAATTTTGCTACAAACATATAAACATGTTATTAGGATTAATAAAACAAACTCAGCAAGAGATAACCGAAATCAGTCTTTAAATATCAAAACCTGCTTCACCTCTGTTTTAGCCAACCGTTCACCTTTAAAGGTGGTATGTCAACATGACCCTATGTTTTATTGATTTCAGTGGTTCTCAAACATTCTATTTTTTACTATGAACCCTTTTTGATTCCTGTTTTACTCGGATGGGCCCACATAGAAATGCGATATTTAAAAAAAATCGTGTTATATTTTTTTTAATTTAAATATTAGGAATTACAAAAAAAAAAAAAAATTGCTAAAATATTTTATGTATTGTTGAA
>NW_026339675.1:0-664 GCF_001194135.2 Octopus bimaculoides | reverse complement strand
TTATGTTATGATTTTATTTACTCCATGTACCCAGATGGGGATTAACACATGCTGTAAGAAATTAGTATTTCTTATATTTAATTGTTTATGTTATGATTTTATTTACACCGTGTACCCAGACCTTGTGGACACCCTGTATATATATATATATATAAAATACTACAATTAACTGTAATTTTTGGCAGTATAATGGCTAGTTATACATATTAACCTTGCTCGTTAATTTAATGGCAATATCTTTATGGAAAACTTTTGTTATACGCCTGGTTAAAATTTTGTAGCAGACCCAATACAACAACCGCCATATAACACTGGAATACATCGCTGCAACAAGAAACCTCACGGAACCACATGGTAGCTCCGCCTGCAGGACAGACGGAACATCCTGAAAGTAAATCCATGAGGCACCAACCTTGAGCTTCGTTGTCTTTTCAGCCAATTCTTGTAGACATTGCTGTGAGACGGCAGATAATCCAAACTAGTAAATGTGCCAAGGAATCGCTTCTCCTGTTCCGTGTACTGATGGCTGATGTCAGCCGGCTGGAAGTCTCGGCCCTGCAAAAAGAAAGAAGGATTTGTAATGTACCTGGGCAAGTGTCTTCGACTATAGCCTCAGGGCCGACCAAAGCCTTGTGAGTGGGTTTGGTAGACGGAAACTGAAAGA
>NW_026339674.1:0-376 GCF_001194135.2 Octopus bimaculoides | reverse complement strand
TTTATTTATTCATATTAAGGACATTACTATATATAAATCCCTCTCGCTAGGAGAGACTCTTAAATCAAAACTACCATAATAAACACATTTTACCGAACGCGCTGAATACATGTAATGCTCGTCTGGTATGCTGATTTTTGTTTATTTTTATATGTCTTGACTATGCTTGTACTGAAGATTAAAGAGTGCATCTTGTGCACTAATTACAAAATCATATGATCTACAGCTGAGTCTGATTTTAGGAGACTCGCTTCGAGAGTTGCATTCCCTCGCGTTCCGTAAAATGGGTTTATTATAGTAGTTTTGACTTTAAGAGTCCCTCCTAACGTGAGGCATCTATGTATAGTAATGCCCTTAATATAAATAAATATATTTA
>NW_026339673.1:0-369 GCF_001194135.2 Octopus bimaculoides | reverse complement strand
TTTTTTTTTTTTAGGTTCACAAGCGTAACATTCTCCGGTGCATCTTCACGCACACGCACACACACACACACAAACACACACACGCACGCACGCACGCGCGCACGCACGCACGCACATTCATATGTACTTCAGCTTATAAATGTATTTGTTTACACACGGGGCACCAGAACACTTCAAAATAAGCACAAACACATACTCATATACATTGATAGAAACATGTATATTTACGTGTTGGCGTATATGGACATGTATGCATGCATATGAGTATTTGTGTGTGTAGAAATCTATGTATGGGGATACATGTGCGCTTATGTATTTACAGTTTTCTTTCTTTCTTCTTCTTCTTCTTCTTCTTCTTCTTCTTCTTCT
>NW_026339672.1:0-227 GCF_001194135.2 Octopus bimaculoides | reverse complement strand
ATATATATATATATATATACATATATATGTATATATATATATGTATATACGTACATACATATATATATATATAGATATATATGCACAAATATATATATGTTTATACATAGATATAAATATATATATATATATGTATATACTATATATATATATATATAAATGTGTATATAGATTTAGATATATATATATATATAGATGCATACAGGTATATGTACATACATATATAT
>NW_026339671.1:0-226 GCF_001194135.2 Octopus bimaculoides | reverse complement strand
CACACACACACACACATACACACACACGCACACACACACTCACACACATATACACACACACATGTGCGCATATACACACTGACATATATATGTATATGTATGTGTGTATGTATGTACGCGTGCATGTATGCATGTGGATATGTGTGTGTATAAATGTATGTATGCATACATGTATGTATGCATGTGTGTATGTACGTATGTATGTATGCATGTATTATGTATGTGT
>NW_026339670.1:0-479 GCF_001194135.2 Octopus bimaculoides | reverse complement strand
ATTTATATATGAACATAAATGAAATTTTGTGTAGACATATAAGTATATATGCGTATGGTTGTTGGTGCATATACATATATACATACGTAAAATGTGTGTGTGTGCGTGTTTCTGTGGCGGCCTATGTTTCTGTGTAAGCGCTGTAGGCGCGTATAAATTCAAATATCTATGCTATTGTGTTTGTTTGCACTTTTAGACCATTATGATTTGAAGCTATATATATGCACGTATTTTTCAATAGTACAGTTTCTTGATCTTTTCCTCTCTACGAATCTACCTATTTTCCTTCTCGCTCGCTCCCTCCTTTTATTTTCCATTTCTCTCTATTTATATACGTACATAAATAAGTAGATATATATATATATATATTTATATATACATACGTTGGAACATATTAAACGTGCGGACATACAAAAGAACGCATCGCACAAAGACAAACACAAACACACACAGACACACACACACACACACACACACAC
>NW_026339669.1:0-259 GCF_001194135.2 Octopus bimaculoides | reverse complement strand
ACATACATACATACATACATGTACATACATAGGTACGTACATACATACATACATACATACATACATACATATACAGAGATACATATATATACGTGCATACATACATACTTATACATAGATACGTACATACATGCATACATACATATAGATACATAGATACGTACATGCATACATATACATAGATAGGTATGTACATATATACATATACATAGATACATAATACATACATACGTCCATACATACATATACATACATAGGT
>NW_026339668.1:0-378 GCF_001194135.2 Octopus bimaculoides | reverse complement strand
GAAAATGAAACCATTAAAGTGAAAGTATCTGTCATTACATTATCGAAATGATTGTTTCAGTTTGATAGTGAAATAGTGGAATAGTTTCATTTTTAAAGTGAAAGTATTTGACATTAGTATTTTTGTTTCACTTTTGACACATAATACTTAAATAGTGGAGGAGATATGGTGTTGCTGTGGGCTCGAACTATGCAAGAAGTTAAAAATTTTGTTGAGTAAAACACAACTGGGACCCTAGGTGTAAAATTTGAATGAAATTGGTTGTGTAGTTCTCGAGTCTTAGGGATTCACACAGACACATAGACAGTCACACATTCTCATTTTTATATATATAGAGATAGAGATATGCATGTATGGATATATATATATATATATATA
>NW_026339667.1:0-341 GCF_001194135.2 Octopus bimaculoides | reverse complement strand
ATATAGGTCTTATATCACTGAGGGAGAAACTACTCTACCTAAGAATGGAAACTGCAACCAATATCGAACAGAGGCGTACACATGGTGTTCCCTTGATGTATTTTGACTATGTAAGAAGTGTATTAGAGACATCAGGTGGAACCGGGTTCGCTTAATTATTCCTCCTACAAATTAATGTACTCGAACACACATATCTCTTCTGCTCATAAGTCTCATCTTCTTGAAGCTCCAAATTGGCAGGCGATTGGCACTGACAATATCTTTTTCATTACGCTCCAACTTTGCTCACCGGAGCTTCCTTCTATCTTCACCAAACTCTTTACTTTAACAATTCCCCCCCC
>NW_026339666.1:0-205 GCF_001194135.2 Octopus bimaculoides | reverse complement strand
GAAGGGAATGTTCTTTATGTTGCATGTCTTGTTTCTCTATTTGTTTCTTTTGTTGTTCGAAAAAAAGTTCATCTATGTTTTTGCTTTTTATGTTCTCATTTCACATTTTGTTCACATTTTTTTTTGACATCCTGTACCCATATATACATGTAGAGATACATATATATGTAGGTATGTACATATATGTGTGTATATATGCATATAT
>NW_026339665.1:0-1401 GCF_001194135.2 Octopus bimaculoides | reverse complement strand
ATACATATATACACAATGCATAGCTAGTTGTATCCACCATACCAGTTCTTACCATTAGTCGGTTGTGTGCTTCCCTTAAGGAATTGCCTCCAATTAAAAACTGGTCAACCTTTTACTCCCATTTCTGTTCTTGCCTTGCTCCACTGATATCTTCATTTATTCTTCCTTTCTTCTTCTGTTTCCTCATCTTCTTTTCTTTCATCTGGTTTTCCTTCCTCGCTTTCCTTCTTTCCTTCTTTATCCTCGCCTTCTTAGTCTTCTTCTCATCCACTTCCTTCGTTTCCTTCTCATTTTTTTTTTTCGTTTTTCCTCCGCATCTCCCCTTTTCTTCTTTGTCGTCTTCCTTCCTTCCTTTCTTCCTTCCTTCCTTTCTTCCTTCCTTCCTTCTTTCTTCTTCTTCTGTTCATTATTATTATTAGTAGTAGTAGTAGTAGTAGTAGTAGTAGTAGTAGTAGTAGTAGTAGTAGTAAGGCGGAGAGCCGGCAGAATCGTTAGCACACTGAACAAAACGCTTAGCGGCGTTTCGTCTGTCTTTACGTTCTGAGTTCAAATTCCGCCGAGGTCGACTTTGCCTTTTATCATTTCGGGGTCGATCAGTTAAGTACCAGTTGCTGTACTGGAGTCGATCTAATCGACTAGCCCCACCTCCCCGCAAATTTCAGGCCTTGTGCCTATAGTAGAAAGGATTATTATTATTATTATTATTATTATTATTATTATTATTATTATTATATTTCAAAAGGATTGAAGTAACTCTTCACAGAGGTAAAAAGGCAAGACGAAGAGCGCGATGCGATAGCAATAGATATTTTATTGGTTGAACGATATATATTTCTCAATTTCCGATTCGTATTTGAATGGTACAAAATCCATTGGCCCAGGATTGGGCTCAACACTGCGGTCCACCGAATAAGAATTGGAACATTTAGAAATTCTGAAAGTTACCAAAACAGCCGGATGTCTAAGGAAAATCGTAATGTAAATTACAGCTTTTGCGTTTTATTCCTTCTTACAGTTGGCTTGCCAACCCTGTTAGTTTCGCTAGACCCCAGTGTTGACCTCAATCTTGGGCCAATGGATTTTGTACCATTCAATTACGAATCAGAAATTGAGAAATAAATATCGCTCAAAAGGTCCCTGAATAAGGGTTGTTTAAGGATGTTGAATGAAACACCCGTGTTTCTAGAGGTGAATTATCCAAACTCCAAAGAATTCCTTTCAACGCATGACTATGATGCTCCCCCACTACTTCTACTCGTGATCAGAGATGCAGTTACTAAGGGACATGCTCAACTGGTTATGGTCAAACAACTGATAACCAAATCTGTGGTATTGAGCAGAATATCAGACGGAAAGTGAAGGAAACCCGTCGTGTGTGTGTCTGTGTGTGTGTGTGTGTGT
>NW_026339664.1:0-218 GCF_001194135.2 Octopus bimaculoides | reverse complement strand
GTACTTAAATTGAGGCACCTTGTTAGGACGAACTTATTTGCACACTCAGAAAATATCAGGTGAGTATCAAACTCAACATAGAATTTTTTCCACCCGATATTCATGCAAACTATGCAGATGGCACTTAGTGTATAAATCCGCTCTTGTTTGTTCAGACATGTACTTTATATAAATCTACTTTCCAAATACTTCCGAAGTGCAGATTCCAGAGTAGATGA
>NW_026339663.1:0-351 GCF_001194135.2 Octopus bimaculoides | reverse complement strand
GATGACACACACACACATGCATGTATACACAATATATATATCATTAACATCACCATCCTTAGCACCTGTTTTCCATTGGTGATGTGGGTTGGTTGAGAGTGGTCACTAGGTCTGTTAGATTGACCCCAGTGTGCAACTGGTATTTATTTTATCAACCTTGAAGTGATGAAAGGCAGAGTCAGTCTCTGTGGAATTTGAACCTAGAATGTAAAGAACCAGAGAAAAGACCACTCAGCATTTTTTGTCTAATGATGATAAGAAGAAGAAGAACAATTATAAGACGAAGATGTCGAGAGTAAGATATCTTACGTAAAAGTTTATTTTTCAATTTTTTCCTCATTTTTTTTTTTT
>NW_026339662.1:0-755 GCF_001194135.2 Octopus bimaculoides | reverse complement strand
TATAGAGAATATATGTATTTATATAAGTTTTGGATGCATATTTCAATTATGTTCTTTTAGACTTTGCCTGTGTTGCATCCATAATAATATTATTTCGTATATATATATATATATATATATAATTATATAGGTAAAGTAAATGTTAGAGGCAATACTTGACAATTGTAAGCACCTGTGTATGCCAGCTCGTGGTCGGGGTGAATGAATAAATTGTAAATGCAAAAATAAAAACAAAACAAAGGATTCTGCGGTACACGTGTTTCAAGCTTTATAGTTGTTACATCAGTGTATAATTGACAGTATAAAGCTATCTTCAGCCGCAAATGTATTCTCTCCCAAGAATTATATCACATAGACGTTAAAGGAGGAAGAAAGATGAGATATAATTATATACATAAGGATTTACTTTTCATAATGAGATAAACAACCAAGGCTGTGTACATTATAGAACATTTATAAATAGAAGACCAGCTGTAAGACCTTCTATTTATAAATGTTCTATGATGTACACATCCTTGTTTTTTTTATCTCATTACGAAAAATAAATCCTTATATTCACACACTGATATATAACCTAAGTTTGACCCCTTATTTGCATAATCACTGAATCTGGAGCTTAACTATGGTCTATCCATAGCACTTACTCAGCATTACCCGAAACCTCTGGGTCTAATTGACACCACTGTCGCTCATAATCTCTGTAATTATATATATATATGTCTATAATGATATATATATATATATATATATATATA
>NW_026339661.1:0-702 GCF_001194135.2 Octopus bimaculoides | reverse complement strand
CACTAGCTGAATGATAACTAAGTTACTTTACTAAATTCTTTGTTATATTTTAAGTAATTGAAAGAAACATAGAACACCTCAAAATAAATACAGTAACGAAAGGGTTAAATTATGCAAAATGACGAAACCATAAATTTATTCCATTCATTTTGTACGAATCTAAGTCCCTTGCTTACAAGAGAAAGGATTAGACAATCATCATGCTGGTGATGGTTATTGAGCCAGAAACATGTCCTTGGCTGTCCTCTATTCTCCACACAGTAAGCCTGTCATTTTCCTTCATAAAATGTCGACTTTGAAGAATTCTTGATTCTTGAGATTAGCTTCCATTCTGAAATGGAGTTGGTCTTACTTGCCATTTGGTAAATGAGATACATCCTTTAGCAGTGGCAATAATTTTAATAAATCAAGAATTTATATTGTACAGTATTTCATATACCTGTATTTTTCTCTGTTACATGCATGCATTTATGCACGTGTGTGTGTGTGTATATATATATATATGTATATATATAAGTAAAGTCAATTGCCACATCAAAGTGACTTCCAGCTCTTTAGATTCTGAGTTCAAATTCTGCCAAGGTCAACTTTGCCTTTCACCTTTTTGGGGTTGATAAAATAAAGTACCAGTGAAATACTGGGGTTGATATAATCAACTTCCTTCTCCTCTCAAAGTTACTGCTCTTGTGCCAAAATTAGAAG
>NW_026339660.1:164-985 GCF_001194135.2 Octopus bimaculoides | reverse complement strand
TCGGGTCTGTTCTTTAGGAAGACCAGTGGGCAGGAAGAATGAACCCCTTTTGTCATGTGTCAGCGACGAGAGGGTCAAGGAGGAGTGAGAAAGGGAACGGTGAAAGGGAGAGAAGAAGAATAAGGAAAGGGTGGGAGAATATATATTCCGGGTAGAGGTAGGGGTTCACCAAGGTTCAGTCTTCAGGAGCAATAAACACTGAAAATGTGCAGAAAACAACCTTTGCCAAATTCCAGGGAGAAAAACTAGAAGTAGTTGATAGCTTCTGCTATCTAGGTAAGTTAGTAGCGGGGGAGGGTGCGCTGAAAGTGTAGCTGCTAGAATAAGAATAGCCTGGGTAAAGTTCAGAGGGCTCTTACTCTGCTGGTGGCAAAGGGCCTCTCACTCAGAGTAAAAGGCAGACTGAATGACGCATGTGTTCGAACCGCCATGTTACATGGCAGTGAAACATGGGCCGTGACTGCTGAGGACATGTATAAGCTCACAAGAAACGAAGCCAGTATGTCCGATGAATGTGTAATGTCAGTGTGCATACTCGACAGAGTGTAAGTGCCTTGAGAGAAAAGTTAGCCCTAAGAAGCATCAGTTGTGGTGTGCAAGAGAGACGACTGCGCTGGTATGGACATGTGGCAAGAATGGATGACAATAGCTGTGTGAAAAAGTGTCACACCCTAGCAGTTGAGGGAACCTGTGGAAGAGGTAGACCCAGGAAGGGCATCGCGCTGTAGAAACTCTGCCAGAACAGATTGGAGCCTGGTGCAGCCATCCGGTTCACCAGTCCTCAGTCAAATTGTCCAACCCATGCTAGCATGGAAAGCGGA
>NW_026339660.1:0-154 GCF_001194135.2 Octopus bimaculoides | reverse complement strand
GGTTCACCAGTCCTCAGTCAAATTGTCCAACCCATGCTAGCATGGAAAGCGGACGTTAAACGATGATGACGATATATATATACATGTATATATATATGTATGTGTATATACATACATATAAGAGGGATGACCACTAAGTGGACATCCATTATGC
>NW_026339659.1:0-1305 GCF_001194135.2 Octopus bimaculoides | reverse complement strand
TAATTGCAGCCCATAATTTTAAAATACTAAAGTCTAAAGAAATAGGGGTGGATAGGGATTTGAACCATAATATAAATAGCAATGATGTTAATAATAATAATAATAATAATAATAATAATAATAATAATAATGGCTGTATTATTAATAATAGTGATAATGTTTGTAGTAGTAGGAATTTGATTACAGTAACGGAGGTCAACCCTAGAAGATTGAAATTTGAAGGACCTAATGCGAGGGTTAAAAATGTAGTTTATCAATGTAAGGTAAGGACTCAAACAGATGCTAGAAGATACCTGGGATGTACTTCAGGACAAATATGTAAAAGAATATCTAATCATTTTAATACATTTAGAGATAGAAGGAAAATAGCAAGCACTAGTCTTAGTAAATACATCTGGGAACTCAAAGAACAAAATAAGCCATATTGGTTAGAATGGTCAATTATCGCGAGATCTTTTCCATATGAGAGGGGTAAGAAATACCGTTCGCTTTGTACCTTAGAGCTTTATTTCATATTATTCTCTAAGGGTAAGTTGATAAATAAACTAACAAATAATGCTCTGAAATGTACACATATTTTAAGACATACTTTTCATTGGTTTAAATAAAATTGAAATATGACAAGGTATTATAATGAATTATACTATAGTAGTTAGTCCATAGACAGATCATACTAATATAATTTACTAATAGCAGCAAGGATTTTGTAAAATCCTTTTAAGATAATATAGTATAGATTCCCATGGTAGTTGAAGATTAGATATAATATTTAGCAAATTACAATATAAGTTTAGATCTTTAAGTAGGCCACATTAGTATATAATGTACCAATAACAGTTGTGGGCTTTACTAGAATTTTAGTGACATTTGAAGATTGAGTTCAATTATAATAGAGAATTGACTATAACCTATAGTACATTGTAGTAACAATTTAGGAGTATTATTGATAATTTTGTTAAAAATATTTCATTTAAACTCTCCAGATTATCTGTTAATAATAGGATTTTTAATAATGAAGCTCAATTCTATATTTCGGCATAAAATTTGGGCAGTTTATAAGAGAAGGCTTACTATATTGTAACTGGTTGTAGTATTATATTAACAATAATAATAATAATAATAATAATAATAATAATAATAATAATAAGAAGAAGAAGAAGAAGAAGAAGAAGAAGAAGAAGAAGAAGAAGAAAAAGAAGAAGAAGAAGAAGAAGAATGATATATAATATTGGATATGAAGGCAGGCCATATTTACATATTAAAATATTAAAGTTACAAGTAGCGGCTGGAATTTTGCCATTAACA
>NW_026339658.1:0-309 GCF_001194135.2 Octopus bimaculoides | reverse complement strand
GAAGTATAACCAAGTTATTGCAGATAAATTTCAACAATGAAATCTTATATGGACCCCATGTACTCCAAGGGCCTTAAGAACCTCAGTTGAGACCCACTGCTCTTATTCTTCTAATAATAATCTAATTGTTTCTAACATAAACACAAGTCCTGGAGTTTGGTGTGAAGGGGACAAATCGATTATATTGTCCTTCACTAAATAACTGGATTTTTATTCTGTAAAGCAAAATTGACTTAGGCAGATGTTTTTATCTTTGAAGGATGGAGCTGATGAAACAGAACATAAAGAGCCTTTTCTACTACAACAACA
>NW_026339657.1:0-224 GCF_001194135.2 Octopus bimaculoides | reverse complement strand
TCATTACTGGTCATCTATGTTATCGTCGCATAACATATGTATATCATCTTAAATATATTATTGTGTTTTCGACCGTGTAACGCGTTTAAATAAAAGGAGTCCTCTGTTTTCCCATCCGTCACCATTTCTCCTTTTTGAGTTCACACGGTCGTTTCCTTACATATATATATATACATCGCTGGATTAAGTGTTCGTTTCTCTTTTTGTCTTCTGCAATTTTATTT
>NW_026339656.1:0-373 GCF_001194135.2 Octopus bimaculoides | reverse complement strand
AATAATAATAATAATAATAGTTTCAAATTTTGCAACAAGGGCAGCAATTTCGAGGGGTGGGGGAGCAGTCGATTACATCGACCCCAGTGTTGAACTCCATAGTGGTACCTGCACCGACCGCGTTGGGCGATTGGCAGAAAGCTGTGAGCGCTTGCCGACACTCCAGGTGCCAAGCGCTCTATCTAGGTCTACGCTTGGTCCAGGACTTTAGCCCCATCAAGGAGACGAGCTGCGCAAAGTCCCGTTTGACGAACGGCGACCACACTTGCTCACCGTTAAGGAAACGCTGAAGATGTCACAGCCTATCTATCTATTCTTTTCCGTCTATCTATCTAATTATCTGTCTATCTCTCCATCCATCTATCTATCCTTC
>NW_026339655.1:0-240 GCF_001194135.2 Octopus bimaculoides | reverse complement strand
GTAGTTACGGCGTTCGACTTAATTTCCAATGGACAAGTGTCCGCGTGGGTCCGAACCCCACTCGTGTTAGTAATCTTTTATGTATTAGGCACAACGATGGCTATGTGGTGAGAAAGCTTGATTTGTAACCACGTTGTTTCGTGTTCGGTCCCACAGCGCGATTTCTTGTGCAAGTATTAGTGGGGTGGGACTTTTCTATTTTCTGTCTGTCTCCCTATTAGTCCTCCCGTCTGTCTTACC
>NW_026339654.1:0-212 GCF_001194135.2 Octopus bimaculoides | reverse complement strand
ATCCAACCATGACGAAATATTTATAAAGGTGTTGATGATGATGATGATGATGATTGCTGCCATATGAGATTACTTGTGAATGTTCATATTTCCTAGAATATTTTTGCACATAAGCTCATGCATGTGCATACATGCATAGGAGCAGAAATGTACACACGCCTCCATGTGTGTATGTGTAGATACACACACACACACGCACACACACACACACA
>NW_026339653.1:0-518 GCF_001194135.2 Octopus bimaculoides | reverse complement strand
TAATCAGTACACACAAACACACACGTATATGTATATATATACATAAATATATATACACACATATATATACATATACATATATCGATATATGTATGTATGTATGTATATATACGTATGTATGTATGTATGTATGTATGTATGTATATATATATATACGTATGCATGTATGTATGCATGTATGTATGTATGTATATGTATTAGAGGCAGAGACGAAATGGGGCAACTTTCTAATAAGACCAATATGTTTTGTAATAGCACCATTTACCAATGTTGAGTTCTTTGTCCATTACGCTAACAAATATGTACATCGTAATGCATTTTGATTTCCTTCGTAACTCTACTCTTTCCATAATATAATATAAATGAGTGCCTAAGTAATGTTACAAACGCATGCATGTATAGTGTATACACAAACACACACACACTCACTCGTGTCTACATATATATATATATGTACACATGAACAGTTATGAGGATGCTTTTGTGTGTGTGTGTGTGTGTGTGTGTGTGTGTGTGTG
>NW_026339652.1:0-355 GCF_001194135.2 Octopus bimaculoides | reverse complement strand
GGTAAGCAGGTCTTGATCGACCTGTTCACCAAGTATAACAACGTCATCCCATCTAGTGCTGCGGTTGAGCGCCTATTCTCTATAAGCAAAGATATTTTGAGGGCCAAGAGAGCCATTCTATCAGACGGTAACTTTGAGATGCTGATGTTTATGAAGGGCAACCAACAACACGTTGAGGTGATGGAGAAGGCTCAACCAGAGTAGTACAACTTGATCATCATTTGATCTTAGCATGATACCTATGCGATACTGTATCGTTTTGATTCATTTAATACTTTTTGTACAGTAAACAAAATGTATGATGACTGAAAAACTAAAGCTTAATTTCATTTGTTCATTTAATTATTTGCATACA
>NW_026339651.1:0-258 GCF_001194135.2 Octopus bimaculoides | reverse complement strand
CTAAGAGTTCGGTAGTGAATTTTTTGCTCTCTTTCAGAATAGAGTGAAGTCTTTTCGGCCTTTCATGTCTTTCAACAAGTTTCAGCATCCAATCGTTGGTTGTTTCAAGGCCAGTCCGATTGCGGTGGTTTTGTACGTAAGTTCAAGCTGGATCAAGCCTCGATCTCCCTGAGCTCTGGGGAGGTAAAGACGATCCACGTTTGCCTTCGGATGGTGCATCTTATTACAAGTCAGTAGCTTGCGGATTTTTCTATCAAT
>NW_026339650.1:0-436 GCF_001194135.2 Octopus bimaculoides | reverse complement strand
GTGTGTGTATATATATATATATATGTGTGTGTATATATATATATATATGCCATTACTACTTCACCAATTTCATTTCGTGGTGTCTGAATTATTTTGTTCGGTGGGGTGGGGATGGAGAATAGTTGGCGTGGGGGGAGTGTGAGAAATTGTAGTGTTGAGGAGAGCATGTGGTGGTGGTGGTGATGGTGGTGGAAGTAGCAGTGGCGTCGGCGGTGGTGGTGGTGAAACAGTAAATGAATACATACAGACGGTCTTCGTCACTATTATGACTATTATTATTATTATTATTATTATTGGTATTGATGTTGTTATTGTTTATATTGTTGTCATTAATAATATTGCTGTTGTTGCACTTCTGGTTAATGTGATATTTTCTTGTTCATCATCATCATCATCATCATCATCTTTCTCTCCTTATATATTAGACTTGTATATA
>NW_026339649.1:0-337 GCF_001194135.2 Octopus bimaculoides | reverse complement strand
TATATATATATATATATACATGTTTGTAAATGCATATATATAAATACATGCATATTTATAAATATCTATGTCTGCATATATGTATGTGCGAGTGGGTGTGTATGGGGTGTGTGAGTGCGCGCGAAGGTGTGTATAATTATATTCATAGATGCCTATACACGTACACACACACGTTACGTGTGTGTAATTTTGTGTGTGTGTGTAGAGAGAGAGAGAGAGAGAGAGAGACATACATAATGAAGAATGGAAGGGGTAAGACAGGCACGGAAATTACCGACTCAATCTCCATTGGTTTATCGTTCATCACCATCTTTGTTTTGTTGATATCGATATCCCA
>NW_026339648.1:0-204 GCF_001194135.2 Octopus bimaculoides | reverse complement strand
TTCCATTCTGTTTGGTGGTCAAGAGACAACAAAAATAAATAAAATAAAAATTCGAAACCCGGTCTTCTTAAATTCAATGCCTCTGCATTGAATTTAAGAAGACCGGGTTTCGAATCCTGGCTTTGTCAGCTTTATTTTTCAAGGTCAATAAAAAAGTATGAAGCGAAAGTGACATATTGATTACAATTCAATCAACAGAAAATT
>NW_026339647.1:0-308 GCF_001194135.2 Octopus bimaculoides | reverse complement strand
ATATATATATATATATATATATATATATATATATATAGTATTTTAACACTCACTGGATATATATAGTGTTTTAACACTCAGTCTTACGTATAGAATTAAGTAATTTAATTTAATGGTGTTTTAATTGCGGAGACGGAACATTTTGTTTCCAGACCGGCAAGCTTTCTACAATAACAGGTATGACTCACGCTCCTCAACATGTGAGAGCCGACAGATTTAGTCTAGGTCGCTCCGATATATGCAGACAGTGTCATGTGGCAACTTGCTGGTGCTGCCTACTGGACCCTAGCAGCGGGAAATTTAGACAG
>NW_026339646.1:0-538 GCF_001194135.2 Octopus bimaculoides | reverse complement strand
TTTTAAAGTTTTTTTTTTTTTCTTTTGTTTTTGCTCCTTTTTTCTTATTTTGAAAAGTTTCAACATTTTTGAAAGATATAACTTGATTTGATTGGGTAACGATTGATCTGTAGTGAGGCTGATATTGATTTTTTTAAAATTTCATTTTATATGTTATTTCTATATTTTATGTGTGTTTTTGAAGGATCGGTAAGTAAGGAGAAAATGTAGTAATAATAACAATTGTTACGACGACGTCGATGACAACGGGAGACATGTTGTAGGTGAGAAGTGAGAAAACAGTAAATTATCACTTAAGAATGAGAATAGAGAGAGATGGGGGGAAGCGGGGGCATAAGAGAATGTGTAAGACTGTGAGAAGTGGAGAGTGTGTGATAGAGAGAGAAAAAGAGAGATTGGGAGAAGAAAGAATAGCATCGGAGGGTTATAAACTGAGGGAGAGAAAGTCACAGTGTGAATGTAGGCGGAGAGAGAAAAATGACAAAATATCAGTGGGTGAGAAACAGAGGTAAAAACAGAGATACGTTTAGGAATAAAG
>NW_026339645.1:0-239 GCF_001194135.2 Octopus bimaculoides | reverse complement strand
TATTTGCCTGTCAGTGAATAAATGTATACTATTTGTGATCAGATTCATAAAGAATATGGCAGCCTAATGAGGCTATAAATAATTTATCAAGGAAAGTAATTGGTTATGATTTTTTTAAAGTAAAAATTACTAATAATTAGTTAATAGATTTTAATTTTTAAAAAAATGTTCTCAAAACTTGTGCAATAATTCAGCAACAATAATATTACTGGTAAAGTTAATGAATAATAGTATATTGC
>NW_026339644.1:0-1232 GCF_001194135.2 Octopus bimaculoides | reverse complement strand
GGCATTTTGGGTCAGCTCCATTTTTTATCACATTGACTTGGTAGTTCCGGATTAATAAGCTTTGTTCTTGAGCAGCCAATATGAAACCTTCACTCACTGCTTTTAGCCCTGAGCTTCGTAACCATTGATGTGTGTGTTTCTGGTCGACATTAGCTTGTTTGCTACGGGCCACATACTTGCCATGCAGGGGTTTCTGTTCCCATCTGCTAGCTAATTTGTCATGTGCTTTTGTCTTTGCAATTAATTTAATTTTCTTTGCAGCAGCAGTTGGCGCATTTCCTTCAACCTGATCAATCTGGTAGGTATCTAAGAGATCAGCAGCGAATTTTTTGCTCTCTTTCAGAATAGAGTGAAGTTTTTTCGATCTTTCATGTTTTTCAACAAGTTTCAGCATCCAATCGTTGGTTGTTTCAAGATATTTTGCCTGTCCGATTGTGGTGGTTTTGTATGTAAATTCAAGCTGGATCAAGCCTCAACCTCCCTGAGCTCTGGGAAGGTAAAGATGATCCACGTCTGCCTTTGGATGGTGCATCTTATTACAAGTCAGTAGCTTGCGGATTTTTCTATCAATTTTGATTATTTCACTGGTATTCCAGGTAAGCACGTTGAAGCTAT
Source organism: Octopus bimaculoides (assembly GCF_001194135.2). Taxonomy (NCBI): domain Eukaryota; kingdom Metazoa; phylum Mollusca; class Cephalopoda; order Octopoda; family Octopodidae; genus Octopus; species Octopus bimaculoides. The sequence continues at coordinate 617 of NW_026339644.1, read as the reverse complement.
AAAGAACAACTGGGACTGCTAAGGAATTTATGGCTAACACCTTATTATATGCATTCAGCTCAGACTTCAGAACTGCTCGAACTCTTCTATAACATTCCTTCCTAACCTTCTCTTTCATGTTGCATGCTGGATACCAGAGCCTTCATTTATTCCTAGGTATTTATAGGTTTGCTCCTACTCAAGTTCCTTTATTACTGTTTCAACATCTAATTCTATTGAACTTGACTTTACCAGTTTTCCTTTCTTAAAAGTGGCTTTGACACACTTTTCAAGGCTAAACTCCATCCCGATATCATCACTGAATCCTTTCACAGTATGTAATAGTCCATGAAGCACTTCATCATCTTTGCCATATAGCTTTAAATCATCCATATAAAATAGATGGTTTATTTTCCTGTTGCCAATTTTGTAGCCATACCCTGTTCAATTCAGTTCACTTGAGAGTGGTATTAGTGTTATGCAGAAAATTAGTGGTGAAAGTGAGTCACCTTGGAAAATGCCACAGTTTATGCTAATATTGTTTGAGCGCAATACTCCATTAGAATGATATAATTGGAGTTTCGTGTTCCATAGTGACATATTATACTTTGAGAAATCTGAAATCACAGGAGAAATTT
>NW_026339643.1:0-746 GCF_001194135.2 Octopus bimaculoides | reverse complement strand
ATGCTTTCATTTGTCGATGGCGCAAAGAAATCTCAAAACCGATTGTAAAGTTATCTCTCCTTTCTTGCTGAAACATAATCGGAATTAATTTTAAAATTATTAATTAATAATTCATTTTTAATTTTTAATATAGAAGCAAGGTCACTTGCTTCAAGGGAGGGACTTGATTGAATCGCTCTCACTCCTCTCATGAGTACGTGATTTCTAACTTATCCTGTGGGCTTTGAAAGGACGAAAGATATAGTTGTCAAGGCATAGCCATAGTATAGCCAGAGTCTAGCCATAGTATAGTCAGAGTATAGCAAGTGTGTAGACGTAGTATAATAAGAAGAGAATGACAATAGTATCCAGGGTGTAGTGAAAATATAACCACAGTAAAAAATAAAAAGTTTTGAATGATACAACAATGCACTATAATACAAAAAAAAAACGGACTATATGCCTGTTGTAATTTAGTTATCTATAGTCCGATTATAGTGCATTGTTGTACCATTCAAAACTTTTTATTCTTTACAAACAATACACAATGCTTCAAGCGAACTACAATACTCTTATATCCATAGTGTCTCCATACTATAGCCCGAATATTGCAATAATCCAATCTCTGAAGCCAGTAAGGGAAAGATTATGAGTCCAAGCATACATAGTTGTAAGTGTTTGGTGGGCTAGATGTTTCATTGTATGAGTACGTTCACCTAGTATAATAGACACGTGTATTTGCGAGTGCATGTTATTGCATATATATA
>NW_026339642.1:0-204 GCF_001194135.2 Octopus bimaculoides | reverse complement strand
AATAGATCCTCAGTTTATCTGTACTTGTAACGTATGCAATACATCAACCAATCTCTGAACCGATTATTATCGCCCTCCTGTCACAAACGTAATGCCTTTCAACTAAAATTGGGCAATCTTTAAATAACACCTGTCACATATTAGGGAAACTGGAAGCTATACAATTAACTTATTTGTAATTTTGCATGTAATAAACATTCCCTA
>NW_026339641.1:0-408 GCF_001194135.2 Octopus bimaculoides | reverse complement strand
TATCTATCTATCTATCTATCTATCTATCTATCTATCTATCTAATGTGTACCTACTGTATATACTGAGTATATGAATATACACATACACATTAAACGGATGTATATAAATAAACATACAAAATTATATTTGTGTGTATGTGTACGTGTTGTATAATTTGTATGTGTGTGTATACGTATCTGTTTATACATACACAATATAGTTATATATCATGTAAATATTCCTCTATGTATATATATATGTATACATTGTTATTGTGTATATATTATATTTGTGTAAAATATACGATTACCGCTTGACAGTCGATATTAGTTTGTTTACATCTACACGACGTATATGTTCAGTAAATAAAACCGATAGAATAAGTACCAGACTAAAAGGAAATAAATTATACTATTGTGGGTTTTTGA
>NW_026339640.1:0-587 GCF_001194135.2 Octopus bimaculoides | reverse complement strand
CGAATCAGCGACTCGAAACAAACGGTGCCAAAACGATTGTCCAAAACGTCTCACAGCTATTATTCAGTTAGCAATGCCTACAGAAGTTAGAATGTTCCAGCAAATTTGTTACCAGTAGTCATTTGCTCATTATCTGGTTTCCTTTTTCAATCTATTTGTTTTGCTACTTTAAGACTCTTCCTTTTATACATTTTGTTATAATCAGAAATATAGTTTAGTTTTATGTAATCAATAGATCTGCTTTGTTGATTTACTTTGTTTAAATGAAGTCATTAGTGTTTCCTTGTCAATTCTAAACGGTAGTTTACTGATCTTGAAATATTTAATTTAAATAACAGAATACTGGCTCAGAGAGTTAATTGAAATTAATCTTTTCTACTCTAGACACAAGGCCCGAAATTTTGGGGGAGTGGACCAGTCGATTAGATCGACCCCAGTACCCAATTGGTACTTAATTTATTGAACCCGAAAGGATGAAAGGCAAAGTCGACCTCGGCAGAATTTGAACTCAGAAGGCAAAGACAGATGAAATACCTGCCGCTAAGCATTTCGTCCGGCGTGCTAACGTTTCTTATTTCTTTACTGCC
>NW_026339639.1:0-216 GCF_001194135.2 Octopus bimaculoides | reverse complement strand
GTTTACATGTCCATTTTATAAATGTAAAGCGCCATTAGAGACTCAACTAATCAACAGCGAACATATATTTCGGCGATTACTAGATAAAGATTTTATTTAGATGCATGTACAACGCATAGTGTATTGAATTGATTCAAGTATACACCTGGTACTTATTTATCGTCATTGGATGGATAAATGACAAATTTGATTGTCAGAATTCAATGAATTTCAAGG
>NW_026339638.1:7605-8762 GCF_001194135.2 Octopus bimaculoides | reverse complement strand
ACACACACACACCTACCCAAGCAGCCAGAAATGCAAAAACACACACAAAAACACATGCACCCAGGCACACACAAACACACACACACACAAAACCAAGTCTTAAAAGCTGAGGAAGCTCTGACCTGATGTGAGTTCTTTTTACTTGCTAAAAATAGCAGTCAAATTTCCCCTGTCACATGATGAAACGAAGAACACATAGCATCATGGGCTTGTTGGTAGAAAAAGAAATGGTGGGGGGGGGGTCAAAGATGGAACCCTTATGACTAAAGCTCTGCTCAGGCTGGCTTAGCCTGGGGCTAAACTAAAACAACATTTCCATGGAGCCCACAGGCATATATACACATACGTATATAAATGAGCACTCCTTTGTTTACAACAACAAGTGTTCCAGTTGATCTGATCGATGGAACAACCTCCTTCAACTGGATCAGTGCCCTACACACACCTGCACCCTTAACATAGTTCTCAGGAGAATTCAGTATCACACAGAATGGGACAGGATCGGTCCTTTGAAATACAAGTATGACTCCTTTTTGCCGGCTGAGTGGACTGAGGCAATGCAAAATAGAGTGTCTTGCTCAAGGATACAACGTACCATTAAGGATCGAATTGCTGACCGTGTGATTGTAAGCTCAACACCCTAACCAGTAAGCCATGTGCCTTCACCATATATATATGGTACGCATAAGTGAACTGGCTGAGGCCTTAGATTTAGGTCTCACTTGACTTGCCGGGTCTTCTCACACACAGCATATTTCCAGATGTCTCAGTCAGAAGTCATTGCCTCGGTGAGGCCCAATGTTTGAAGGTCTTGCTTCACCACCTCAGCCCCGGTCTTCCTGGGCCTACCTCTTCCACAGGTTCCCTCAACTGTTAGGGTGTGGCACTTTTTCACGCAGCTATCCTCGTCCATTCTCACCACATGTCCATACCAGTGCAATTGTCTCTCTTGCACACCACAACTGATGCTTCTAATGTTCAACTTTTCTCTCAAGATACTTACACCCTGACGGGTATGCACACTGACATTACACATCCAGCGGAGCATACTGGCTTCATTCCTTGCGAGCTTACACATGTCCTCAGCAGTTACAGCCCATGTTTCACTGCCATGTAGCATGGCTGTTCGTACACATGCGTCATACAGTCTGCCTTTT
>NW_026339638.1:3726-5970 GCF_001194135.2 Octopus bimaculoides | reverse complement strand
AATGAAGAAGCTGGAGTGAGTTTCAAATTGGAGTCCATGTTGAAAGAAAACGATTTGGAAGAAGACAACAAAGAGGAATAGAAAACTAATTGTATTCAATGAAATGCATCTCAGAAAGATGTTGGGAGCAAACTGGCAGATGAGGTCACAAACGAAGAGATTCTGAGAAGAGCGAGGTTGTGACCATTGCAAGGGATTCCATCTGACTGGCTCCATTCTGTACCTAACCAATCAGCAGGACTTGAAAACAACCATGGCTTGAGTACTACCTGATAACAAGTGTGAAAAAAAGGGAGGCCAAAGATCCCATGCTACCCGGTGGTGGCCATTTCAAGATGACCTGAAGACATTCAGCATTTTGTAGAATGGATGTGTGACAATAGAAGCTGAATGAAGAAACCCACTGGAGGAGGCTGGTTGCCCAATGCCCTGAGCAAAAGTCAGTTTGCTTTGGAATTGCAGACATTGAATGGAAGTTTTAATTATCCGTTTCCTAAGCAACAAGCAGAGCAACAATGATGTTCCTAATCTTGTGATATAAAAGCATTTTGTCATTTGTTTTAAAAGCTGGGACAAAGACCGTTTAAAAAAGTCTGTGTTTCCGACCACTTGGATAAAAACCTGAAACTATCGCGTAAAAGTAGTTGACAAGCGATAAATATAGATTAATGTATAATAGAGTGTATGAGACTGTGTGTGGGTGAATAATTAGCTGTTTGTTGGTTTGAATAAAATTAAACATCATTGAACACACACACACACACAGATGTACATCAGGTGAAACATAAGACTAACTTTAATGAATGCTTTTAATTTCATAGGATACATATATATATATCATCATCATCATCATCGTCGTCGTTTAACGTCCACTTTCCACGCTAGCATGGGTTGGATGATTTGACTGAGAACTGGTGAACCAGATGGCTGCACCAGGCTCCAATCTGATTTGGCAGAGTTTCTACAGCTGGATACCCTTCCTAATGCCAACCACTCCGAGAGTGTAGTCGGTGCTTTTACGTGCCACTGGCACGAGGGCCAGTCAGGTGGTACTGGCAATGGTCACACTCAGAATGGTGTATTTTACGTGCCACCTGCACAGGAGCCAGTTCGGTGGCACTGGCAACGATCTCGCTCGAATGTCTTTACACATGCCATCCAGAACAAGTGCCAGCAAGGCGATGCTGGGCACAGGTGCCATTAACGGTGCTCGAAACGTTAAAGACTTTCTCTATTCCCGAGCGTTAAACTAATACATCCTGTTGTTGTTTACACCACCTGTCCTCGTCTGTTGTTTTTTTCGTAAATTCTCCCATTTATATACATATAAATGTATGTATTTACGTGTGTGTATATATATATGTGTGTGTGTGTGTGTGTACGTATGCATATGTAACTAACAGGCATTCCCGTCAGTTATGACGATGAGTGCTCAATGATCTGATCAATGGAACGACTTGCTTGTGAAATTAGCATACAAGTGGCTGAGCACTCCACAGACATTGCATAATCCTTAACATAGTTCTTATGGAGGTTCAGTGTGACTGAGAATGGGACAAGAATGGCCCTTTTTGAATCCCATGTACAACTCCTTTCTGCCAGCTGAATGGCAGGACACAACACCACCACCGGGAACTCACAGCCTTGCAATTGAGAGCAGGACACTTTAACCACTAAGCCACAGGCCTTTAGTACACAAACACATACATACATACATATATATATACATATATATGTATACATATATATACAGTGGCATGTAAAAAGCACCATTTGAGCATGGTTGTTGCTGGTGCTACCTGACAAGCTCCTGTGCTGGTGGTACATAAAAAGCACCCTTCATGTGTGGCTGGTGCCAGGACTGCCTGACTGGCCCACGTAAAATCACCCACTTCACTCTTGTAGTGGTTGGCATTTGGAAGGGCATCCAACTGTAGAAACCTTACCAGATCAGAATGAAACCTGATACAGCCTGCTGGCTTGCCAGTCCTCAGTCAAACCATCCAACCCATGCCAGCATGGAAAGTGGATGTTAAACAATGATGATGATGATGATGCATATGTACATCTGTATATCTTAGATAAAACTTTGATATGTTTCAACCAAAGATTGGTCCAGGCCATGTTTAACTTAATAGCACCACCTGATAGGATTATCTAAATCCTTTTTAAGTCTTGTGGTATCATGGTCCACTCAAGTGGGGAGTTCTTGTTGAGTGAGTTGTACCCAGGTATGGGTGGCTC
>NW_026339638.1:1445-2114 GCF_001194135.2 Octopus bimaculoides | reverse complement strand
ACCGGGTTAAGGTATCCGTACATCCATGCGAACAATGAGATGCGGTTTCAAAACACGCAGTTGTCGTTACATCCTTGTGGTTTGTAATTAAAAAAGTATGTGTGTGTTTGCATGTATGTGTGTGTGTGTTTATGTATGAGTATGTCTATAAAAGTCTTAATAAATATATGTATATATATGTGTGTGTGTGTGTGTGTATAGAAATGTAGGATTATGCCTGTGTATATTCATTTATATGTATATGTATACATGTGTGCATATATGTGTGTATATATATATTGTGTGTGTGTATGTGTGTACGTGTGACTAAGTATGTATATATATATATGTATGAATGTATGTATGTATGTATATATTTATATATCTAGGTATGTGTGTATGCGTGTATGTGTTGCGTGGAGAATTTTCCGCCAAAGACTTATCCCAAAAAGCCACCGTGGGACCAGCTGTAATCCAAGCTTGGACAACAACAACAGCACCAACAATAGATGCTGCTAATATTATGAGGTAATACGGCTTTGCTTCAACTGCCCGCACTCTGGGACGATCTGTCGGCAAGCGTGCGCGTGTGTGTGCGTGTGTTTGTTTGTGTGTGCGTGTGTGTGTATTATGTATGATGTGCAAGTTGACGACAGGCGGACGTTGTTGCGTATTTGTTGTGGTGGTGGG
>NW_026339638.1:647-1435 GCF_001194135.2 Octopus bimaculoides | reverse complement strand
CGTGTTTAGAGCTGGAGAGAGAGAGAGAGAGAGAGAGAGAGGGGGGTAGTGACAGGAGAAGAGTTAGAGAGAGAGAGAGGGAAACAGACAGACAGAAGAAAGGGTGGGAGAAAGAGAAATAGAGAGGGAGAGAGGCTATGTTTTTAAAGTGTCTGAATGTGGGGGACGAGGGTGTGTGTGTGTGTAGTATGCGTGGAAAAGGGAACGGCCGTAGAGAGAGAAAAAGAAGTTGGAAGAGAGAGAGGAAAGAGGGGGGTGTTAGGGTAAAAGAGGTAGAGAAGGATGGGAGAGAAGGAACAGCTACTGTTTTGGTAGGAGTGGGTTTGGTAAGGATAGAGAGAGATGAGGTAAGAGTGATAGAAACAGTATGTTAGGGAGGAGGTAGGTAATAAAAGTAGGTGGGAGAGAGAGGAAGTAAGAGAGAGTGAGAGAGAGATAAGCGAGGGAGGAGGTTGGTATTAAAATAGAGAGAGGGCGGAAGAAATTGAGATGAAGAGAGTAAGACGGGAGAGAGAGAGAGAAAGATACAGAGAGTACGTGTTGATCGAAGGGGGGCGTTAATTAGTTGTGTTTAGTGAATGAATTGTGGGGTGATAGAGAAAAAGAGAGGAAGAGGAGACAAATAAGACAGAGAGGGGTCCTCTCTCTCCCACCTACTTTTATTACCTACCTCCTCCCTAACATACTGTTTCTATCACTCTTACCTCATCTCTCTCTATCCTTACCAAACCCTCTCCTACCAAAACAGTAGCTGTTCCTTCTCTCCCACCCTCCCTCTCATACTTCTC
>NW_026339638.1:0-451 GCF_001194135.2 Octopus bimaculoides | reverse complement strand
CTTCTCTACCTCTTTGAGCGGTGGTGGGAGGGGGGCGTTGCGCGCGTGGTGAATGCGTGTGTGTGTGTGCGTGGGTAAATGTATATGTGTATGTATGAAAAATCTACAAATATGTGTGTGTGTGAGTATGAAAGCGTTTTGTAAATATGTGTGTATCTGCACAGTGTGTGTGTGTTCGTGTGTGTCACTCTGTATATGTGTGTGTGTATGCGTAACTGCTCCCGTAATGAGATGCGGTTTGTGAATGAATGGGCGCGCAACAGGGCGCGTGAGTATGTGAATGTGTGTATATATATATCTATGTCTGTCTATATGTGTGCATATAGGTGAAAGTGTGTGTAGGTGTGCTCGTTTGGGGGGGGGCACATCTGTACACAATGTAGGCATGGGTTGCGTTATAAGGCGACAGAGGCGGTCGAGGGGGTAGGAGGAGTAGGCCTTGTCAGTGCTT
>NW_026339637.1:0-444 GCF_001194135.2 Octopus bimaculoides | reverse complement strand
AAGGTATTTTTACTTGTATGTATGTATGTACGTTTGTATGTAATTATGCATGTATGTATACCATTATGATATTGTGTTTAACAAAAGCGAATGTAGAAGCATTTACTGAAAAAAACAAATCGTATTATTTCTTTGCCAATTCTAATCGAAAGTTAAGAGTTTCTTCTCTTTCAAGGTCAAGTTATTTTCGGAATTTTTTTCCATTATGCAGTTTTAGGTATATATACCCCGAAATCCACTAATATCTCAACAACCACTCGTCCGATTTACGCGAAACTTGTTTTATTCCGTTCGTATTTATTTTTCAGGAGTAACTAAATTCATAGTATTTTCCCATTATGTATCAGTTTAACTGGGCAACATTGCAAGCAAGCAAGATTCAAGGTTACTTTTAATGTATTATATATATATAATATATATAATATATATAATATATATATATAT
>NW_026339636.1:0-808 GCF_001194135.2 Octopus bimaculoides | reverse complement strand
TCGGAAAGATGGAAAGTTCGGAGAATGGAAGAACGGAGAAAGAGGAAATGTTCCTTTCAGTTGAAGAGCGTAGCTCGAAACGTCAAAGACTTTATTCCCGAGCGTTATACTAATACATCCATTTGTTATTTACACCACCTGTCTTCGTCTGTTGTTTTTTTTTCGTAAATTCTCCTATATATATATATAAGTTGAATTTATAATTAAAAATGAAGGTCTAGAAAGGAGTCATTAAACTGAGATATCCAAACCTAGTTACGGGTAAGTCCCAGGTAGTGTGCCTGCAGACCACGTTCACCACTTATGGCTACCCGGCGTCACTCGCGTACGCATTACTGCGCTTTTCGTCCTTGGATCTACGTCGCGAATACCTAGGTGCCCATTGTTCATATTTTAATTGTTTTATCAACCACTTCCTCAACCACAAGTATAAGCACACGCACCCATTTCCATTAGATTTTTTGAACTTGTTAAGTTTTTTTATCACCTACTTCCTGACCACAAGTATACACATTTCACCAATGCGTGTGAACTACTAGCAAAACAACCATAATACCACCGGAGTTAAATGTAAATCTTATAATTTTTGAAACATATTACGACACCTGATGAGGCTTCCTGCACCCTGCAGTGCATCTGATGCCATTACATCGTTCCCCACCCACTAGACAGCAGTGCAAAAGGCAGCCGAAAAGATTGTTGTGCTAAGCTAAATAAAGCTTCTAGTTATACTCCGACTACCGTATCAATCAATTAAAATATTCTTTTATTCTTTTATTCTTTTACTTGTTTCAGTCATTTGACTGCG
>NW_026339635.1:0-717 GCF_001194135.2 Octopus bimaculoides | reverse complement strand
GCGGACGTTAAACGATGATGATGATGATGATGATGATATATACATACAGAGAAATTGATTACTTTCACTAAACAAATCATTTCTTTTTCAATAACTACAATTTTGACTTCAGTGTTTTCCACATGGCTATTATCTTAAGTTTGTAGTTTTAGGATTAAGGTAAGAAATTCCATATCTTCTATAATTTAATATATTGACTTTTGTTTTTAGCAAAGATTGTACAATTATTTTAACACATTTTATGAATGTAAATGTTAGGGATTGACACATGGTTTTTAATAACTTTATAATATACTAGCAGTATAGCCCGGTGCTGCTCGGGATTAAGCTAGGATTATTAAGTGATCAAGTGCTTTATTCCAAACCAAAATAAGTAACATCGACATCAGATTTGAGCGAAATCCGTTGAAATTGGTTTGGCTGAAAATGGTTTGCTGGCAATTTGATTGGGAAATCTCATAATCAGTTTATTGGTTATTTCCACTCAATGACTGTTTTTTTTAAAGTTGCATTAGAGATCTGCATAGAAGGTTTGCATTGGGGATGTGGATTGGAATAACTTAGGAAAACTTACCAACAGCCTTAACCAAAAAATAAGGGGCCTGTCCCTTCTAGGTTAACTCTAATCCTAACCCTGATCCTAAAACCGTAAACCTAACACCAATCCTAATCCTAACACTAACCTTAACCCTAACCCTAATCCTAACCCTAAAACCC
>NW_026339633.1:0-243 GCF_001194135.2 Octopus bimaculoides | reverse complement strand
TGAGGTAAAATACAAAGCATTCGACAAAGAGTATGTACGTATGTGTCAAATAGATATTCCGTGATATTTGACCGCTATTTCTAGCATGCGGATATCGTTTTTGAAAACCGTAGAACCGAGAGGCGAGGTGTTTTTTGTTTATTTGTTTTATGTTTTTGAAAAACTGAAATTCTACAAACGATTCTTTATATTTTAGAATCATGATCTCCAAACTTTTCTACATATTTCACAAAAAAAAAACAG
>NW_026339632.1:0-459 GCF_001194135.2 Octopus bimaculoides | reverse complement strand
ATGTGCCATTGTCCCAGCTGTTAGCCCATTTGGTGTATAAGGGAGCTTGATTTCGTTGCCCTCGTCTGCACCTTATGCCGGGCTGTTGGTTCATCTGGCATTGTAGAGAGGAGGATGTCTAGTTCCTTTTTGAAGACATCTACGTCTACCTTATTCAAATTTCTTAATTTTTGTGGCAGGGCATTGAAGAGCTGTGGGCCCTTGAATTCTGGACTATTGTAGTAACTGGTCCTGAATTTAGATAGAATGGATGGTACCTTTGGTGTAATACAATGGCGGCCAGTTCTGGCATTTTTATAACACTCAATGCCGAAATTATGTAGTAGCCCCTTCTAGAGTTTTCCATATGTAGATTATTGCAAATCTCTCATGCCTTCGTTCCAGGGAGTAAAGTTGCAGTTTTTTCAGCCTATCCCTGTAGCTCATCCGCTGCACTGTTTCAATCTTTTTAGTGTGGTA
>NW_026339631.1:0-286 GCF_001194135.2 Octopus bimaculoides | reverse complement strand
TATATATATATATATATACATATATATATATACACACACACATATGTATGCATATACAACCACACACGTGTGTATATAACATCAGCGAGAACAATATCAGTACCATCACCACACCATCACCACCAGTACTAAGAAGAACAACATCTATTACAAGAGCAACATTGTTATCAACAGTAACGTCATCACTGTCATCACCACCATCAACAGAAGCAACAACAACATTAGCAGCAATACTACCACCACTACCACCACCACCACTTACCACCACCACCACCACCACCACCAC
>NW_026339629.1:0-334 GCF_001194135.2 Octopus bimaculoides | reverse complement strand
TTATAATTGTTTATAATTTTCACCTTAAAAGGTATTTTAATATGCTGGCCTCTGATGAAATTTTTTTTGAAAAATTTTATCCTTATATTGGCGGTGCCCCAGCATGGCCACAGCTCATGAGCTGAAACTGGATAAAATGAAAAAAATGAAATATTAGAAGTATATACTAGACTACTTCCTGTTGGGACAGCTGGAAAGTCTGAGTTTCTCAGCAATGGAGTTTTGTTTCATGGGTTATTTTTTCTTTTCTAGGTTATTTCACATGAATGTGACATCAAAATCACGCGTAAAAGGCTCCTTTCGCCAGAAAAGGAAAGATTTGGCTGTTATTTCT
>NW_026339628.1:0-376 GCF_001194135.2 Octopus bimaculoides | reverse complement strand
AGATGAGAGTGAGAGAAGAACAGACGAAGAAGAGAAACAATGGAGAAGGAGGTTTAGTGCCTACTTACCGATTTGAGCCATGTATCACGTGCATGAATAACAGACTTCAGCATAGATTCATACAACAAGCAGTAACCCTGAAAACACAAAAAAAGAGAATGTTGTAATTTGTTTGAAGCATTGCAATACGTGTAAATGAGAGGTTTGTGAAAATTTTTGAGCAATACCAGTGAGGAGTTACCCAAAGTATGGAGGCGATGTCAATAAATGAAAGCAGAGAAAAGATATTGCACGAGGGCCAATCCGGCGGTACTGGCAACAGCCAAGCTCAAATGGTGTTTTTTATGTGCCACCTGCACAGGAGTCAGTCCAATGT
>NW_026339627.1:25547-25899 GCF_001194135.2 Octopus bimaculoides | reverse complement strand
ACACACACACACACACACACACATTTAAATATTGCATACATAAGTGTGTATGTGTGTTTGTGGATGGATGGGTGGAGGTGGTACATGTGTCTTCTTCTGTCTGTCTATTTTAATTTACAAGTTTTAATGATTGAACACATACGTCCATACATACATACACACACACACACATGCATACAAACACACACACAAATGTACATACATGCATACATATACATACATACATACATTCACACAAACGGACATACATATATACACATGGATGTGTGTGCATGTATGTACACAGATATGCACACACTCACATAATATAATATATATGTATATATATATATATATATATATATATATATAT
>NW_026339627.1:23680-24891 GCF_001194135.2 Octopus bimaculoides | reverse complement strand
ATATATATATATATATATATATATATATATATACCTGCATGTAGATTTACATGCACACACACATACACACACACACACACACATACACACACATTTAAACATTACATACATGAGTGTGTATGTGTGTTTGTGGATGGATGGGTGGAGGTGGTACATGTGTTTTCTTCTGTCTGTCTATTTTAATTGACAGGTTTTAATGATTGAACTGTGACCAGCCGATCTTTTGTTTAACTTGCCACTTTCATATTGTGTCAATCTTTAGCTAATACTGAGTCTGTTAGATAGCTAGAGAGGAGTTGTTCTCTTCTTTTCTTTTAGATACTTTGTTGCTGCCAGTCTGCAATTCTGCCCCCAAAAAAGGGTTATTTTGGGCAGAATTGAGAATTATTTTTTTGTAGATTTTCTTTATTAATTCTTCTGGAACTCTTAGAAAAAATTTTTAATTTTTTTCTCCATAGATGGAGTCTCACTGTGGTTACTTGATGTGACTACAAGTAATGGCACCAAAATTTTCCTATAATCTACACCTTTCTATATTAACCCTTTAGTATTCAGACTGGTCTCAAAATGCTGAACCTTACAAAGGATATGCCAGGAGGCTGAGATATGTGGGGCATTGCTGTACTTGTGAAGACCCACCCACTCACCACAACAGAAACCAGGGTGCCTAAATTCAAGGATCCTAAAACCAATGTGCCATGTAAAAAGCATTGTGTGGATGCTGGTCCCAGGTAAAAAGTACTTGTGATGGTGCCACATAAAACTCATCCAGTACACTCTGTGGGATGGTTGGCATTAGGTAGGGCATCCCGCTGTAGAAACTATACCAGAACAGACAATGGAGCCTGGTGTGGTCCCTGGCCTTACCAGTTCCTGTCAAGCTGTTCAACCCATGCCTGTATGGAAAACAGGTGTTAAATGTTGATGGTGATGATGATGAATGCAATGCTCATTGTGAAGGGCCTAACCATCTCTTGTAATCACCAAACTAATTCTTTTATTCTTTTACTTGTTTAGTCATTTGACTGCAGCCATGCTGGAGCACCACCTTGAAGGGTTTTTAGCCGAAGAAATCAACTCCAGAACTTATTCTTTGTAAGCCTATTACATATTCTATCATTCACTTTTGGCGAACAGACCAATGTTGGTTATCAAGTGGTGATGGGGAGACAAACACAGACACAAAGACACACACACACAAATATATATAT
>NW_026339627.1:22199-23425 GCF_001194135.2 Octopus bimaculoides | reverse complement strand
TGTTGTTTTCTTGTCCTTTTCCTCTTTTGAACTTATATATATATATATATCAATGAAAATTATTTCAATACAGATGTATTAATTTCCAGCAAAAAATAGCCCTATAAATATTGGTGCCTTGTACCACTCTTCTGAATTTATATATATATATATATATATATATTTGATAGTCTTCTTTTAGTTTCCATCTAACAAATCTACTCACAAAGTTTTTTTTCAGCCCAAGGCTATAGTAGAGGGTACTTGCTCAAGGTACCATGCAGTGGGACTAAACCTAGAACCATGTGGTTGAGAAGCAAACTTCTTACCACACAGCCATGCCTGTGCCTATAGCTATGCCCTAATCTCAGCTAAAGATTAATAAAATCAAAGCAGTACATTATGCTCATAAGACTGGTCTTTAGCCATGCTAGGATAACACCTTGAAGTTGATCACATTAACTCCAATAGAATTACTAAGTTACACATCAACATAACAAGACACAAATTGATGCACTGGTTTACATTGGCAAACATAAACACAGACACTCATGCACACATACAAACAAAACCACCCACACATCATCTGTTACGTATATTTGTGATTATTGCTGTCTGTGTGAATGTTTGTATGATTCAGGATTGGTTGCATTATTGTCGACACATGAGGGACAGAGGTGGGGGATAGATAGATAGATAAATAGATAGACAGACAGGCAGACAAACAGACAGACAGACAGATAGATACATACATACATACATAGAGCTCAAAGAATTTTTTGAACTTGCAAACTAACAGTTATGTTGATATATATATACATATACATACAAATGCATATATACATATATATATATATATACATACATCACATGAAGCCAGTATGCTCCGTTGGATGTGTAATGTCAATGTGAATACCCGTCAGAGTGTAAGTATCTTGAGAGAAAAGCTGAACATTAGAAGCATCAGTTGTGGCGTGCAAGAGAGACGATTGCGCTGGTATGGACATGTGGTGAGAATGGAGGAGGATAGCTGCGTGAAAAAGTGCCACACCCTAACAGTTGAGGGAACCCGTGGAAGAGGTAGGCCCAGGAAGACCTGGGCTGAGGTGGTGAGGCAAGACCTTCGTACATTGGGCCTCACCGAGGCGATGACTACGGACCGAGACCTTTGGAAATGGGCTGTGCGTGAGAAGACCCGGCAAGCCAAGTAAGATCGTTGCCAGTGCCCCTGGACTGGCTTGTGCGGG
>NW_026339627.1:18302-22129 GCF_001194135.2 Octopus bimaculoides | reverse complement strand
GCACCATTTTGAGCGTGGCCGTTGCCAGTACCGCCTGACTGGCTCCTGTAGGATTTTCGAGCGAGATCGTTGCCAGTGCCCCTGGACTGGCTTGTGCGGGTGGCACATAAAAGACACCATTTCGAGCGTGGCCGTTTTCGTGCGGGTGACACGTAAAAGCACCCACTACACTCTCTGAGTGGTTGGCGTTAGGAAGGGCATCCAGCTGTAGAAACTCTGCCAAATCAGACTGGAGCCTGGTGTTGCCATCCGGTTTCACCAGTCCTCAGTCAAATCGTCCAACCCATGCTAGCATGGAAAGCGGACGTTAAACGATGATGATGATGATGATGATCACACACACACATACATAGATATATACATAGATACATAATACATACGTACATACATATATACAAGCATACATACATACATGCATACGTACATACATATGTATATACTGTATATACATATATGTTTACACATTCATGTACATGGTTGTGTGGTAAGAGGATTGCTTCCCAACTACATGGTTCTGAGTTCAGTCTCACTGCTTAGCATTTCTGCAAGTGTTTTCTACTAGGTCAACCAAGGCTTTGTGAGTAGATTTGGTCAAGGGAAACTGGAAGAAGCCTGCCATATATACACGTACATATACATATAAAAGAATTATAGTACACATGTACTATAATCCTTTTAGGATCTCAGAAAATGTTTTCTGAATCTTCTGATTCTTTTAATGTGTTGGTTTCCTGGTATTAAATTGATATTAATTAATATCAAATTTTTACCCTATTATGTTAATTATACATATACATACATACATACATATATATATATATATATATATATATATATATATATATATATATGTGTGTGTGTGTGTGTGTATATATATATATATGTATGTATGTATGTATGTATGTATGTATTAAAAATGGAGAAGGCTGGTTTATGGGACTACCTTAGGTTTCCTTTTCATAAAGGGTCTAGCTTCATGGTGTATTGTCAGATGTATATATATATATATATATGACTTTAGCTTCACTGACATTAGTGATAGAGACACTGACATAATCATGCATGCTAGGAAAATGCTACTGTTTAATAAAGGTTTACAGAACTGTATATACTAGACCCCTTAAAGAAGAGGCTCCCATCAGTCCTCTTTGGTCTATACAGAGATGATATTTTGGCTACCTCTAGAGGAGTTAAATGACATACCCTATATAAGCATAGGAAGGACTTAATTAGCACCCTTAGCTCAATGAGACTTAAGGTTACAATCGAGACCAACCTTACCACTGTAAACTTCTTAGATGTTACATTGGATCTGGGCTCCTGTTGATACAAGCCATACTGTAAAACAAATGAGAGGCTGTCCTATATCAATACAGCCTCCTGCCACCTACCCTAGTGAAAGATGTTAGCAAGAAGATCTCAAATTTGTCCTCAAATCAAGAGATTTTTGACACCACAGCTCCCTGTTACAATGAAGTTCTGGCATCCAATGGGTTTGATATATATATAAATGTATATATGTGTGTGTGTGTGTGAGAGAGAAAGAGTGTGTGTGTGTATATTTATGATGATGATGATAGACACTGCTATTAGTTTGTTAAATTCCATCATGGCTGGATGTTCACATTTTACTTGTTTATTTTTTGTATTTTCACAAGTACTTTCATGTTTTACAACATCAGGTATTGTTTACATAGCAACAGTAACTATTACTTGGTAGCATTACATTACTAGCAAAAGAAGATAATCTATAAAATATTTTCTGTATTATAATAATTTTTGAGAAAATATCATTTTCAGATCAAGTTAGATTCAAATTTATATTATGGTCTATTCAGTACTTGTTTGAATTTTGCAGTTAAATTCTTTTTTTTTTTTTGTATATTCTGCTTTTGGCTTCATTTGTGTCGTAAAGTTTATAAAATGCAATCACTAAAAGAATTTTATTGCAGCATGTGAAAACATGCCAGGCCATGGGAGAAATATTAGCATATTTGGAAACAGGTGAGGATTGGCAACATGAAGAGCATCTAGCCATAGAAAATCTGTCTCAACAAATTCTATTTGACCCATGCGTGCTCGGAAAAGAGCACATTAAGATGATAATGATGGGGATGATGATAGTGATGATAATGATGATGATGATGACGACAATGACCAGGACAACGACGGCAATGGCGACAACAACAATGACGACAGCAATGTTGATGAGGATGAGGACGATGTTCACAAATGACCACTTAGTGGGATCTTCCTCCAATTAGGGTCCCTAGCATTTTTGGCTCACATGCACTTTGACAATAAGTTTCTTTGAAGTAAAGATTTTTTGCCAACATAACATGGCAGTACTGGTTTAGCCCCAGGAGACATCATCTCCAGCTGGCTATGTGACACGATCTGTGTCCTTATATTTTTGAACAAGAGAATCTAGGACCCCTACTCACTTGTTCAAAAATATAAGGACACAGATCGTGTCACATAGCCAGCTGGAAATGATGTCACCTGGGGCTAAATTACAGCAACATTAATCATAAACCAGGACTTCCATGTTATGTTGGCAAACAATTTTTACTACAAAGTACTATTGCTGAATATCTCAGGTTGTGAGATTTAAAAATAGTAATAAGTTTCTTGTTTGGTCAATATACATATTTCTTCACAATTTGGGAATTTGGTACAATAAATCAAATTCCTGCTTTTACAGTTGATATTTGCATTTGTAAATATTTTTCGTGTTGTTATAATGACCAGCATATTAAATTGCCATGGAACATAATGATAGTCTTTGGATTTGGTTTGCAAGATTTTTTATGCGATTTCGTGTGTTGAAGCATATTTTGTTGTGTCTGGGGAGAGTCATTTTCTTATTGTGCCTTAAAATTTAACACACTCACCGGTAAAATTTCCCCCTATTTCTTATTTTTATTTTCCTAAAGGCACAATAAGAAAATGACTCTCCCCAGACACAACAGAATAATGATAGCCATTGTATTTAAATACAGTGAAATTTTTATCAACTTTATTTAGATAAACTTTCATCTTTCTTTTATCTTTTATCTTTTACTTTTTACTTGTTTAAGACATTCAACTACAAAAATGTTGGAGCACCATCTTCAAGAGTTTAGTCAAACAAATCGACCCTAGTACATACTGTTAAGTCTGGTACTTATTCATTTATCTCTTTTGCCAGATTGCTAAATTACATAAACACAAAAAAAAAATCAACATCATTAGTCAAACAATGGTGCAATTCAAACACAAATACACACACTCACGCATACATCCTCATCATCTTCGTAATGTCCACTTTTCTATGCTTGGATGTGTTGGATGGAGTTTGTTGTGGCAGATTTCCTACAGCTGGTTGCCCTTCATGTCATTCACCCTTGCTTGTTTCCAAGTAAGGTAATATTTCCCCATAGCTAGACATGTTTCTACAGAAAATTGGAAACAAAAGACAGCACTTGCATAATGTCAACATCTGTGTGTCTGTGTGTATATATATATATAAATATATAGTTTTAGGGAAAAGAACCAAGGTTCATGAACTCATCGATGAAAATCCACTGTCACATAGAGAAATTAATAATTAAAAGCACAATAAATGAGTATAATATAAAACAAAGTAAATATTATAAGATAAAGATAATAATAAAGATATCTTTATCTTATGATATTTACTTTGTATTATATTATACTCATTTATTGTGCTTTTAATTATTAATTTTTCTATATGTGACAGTGGATTTTCATCGATGAGTTCATGAACCTTGGTTCTTTTCCCTAAAACTATATATTTATATATATTTTACTCTGTAAAGCTCAAT
>NW_026339627.1:17390-18123 GCF_001194135.2 Octopus bimaculoides | reverse complement strand
TTTATAAATTGATTTTAATTGAGTTTTTACCTGTAATTTTGGATTTTGTCCCTAATATTATTATATATATATATATATATATATATATATATATATGATGGGCTCTCTTGTTGAAGATGGACTAATGAGCATTCAGCTTTTTGCCAAATGACCTGCACAAATGATTTGTATATAGTCATCAAATGTCCATGCCACACATTAGTTCACTCTCTCCATCAAACTGACATTGTCTGAACAGGTACACTGTGTACCACATGTCAGGTGTCGAAGTGATTGCAGAGCAATGTATGAGATGAAGTGTTTTGCTCAAGAACACAATGCACCACCTGGTCTAAGAATTGAAATCATGATCGCTAGATCATAAGTACAACACACTAATCACTAGGCCATGTGCCCTCACCGTGTATGTGTACACACACACACACATATATATCCAAAGTTTTAAATTTAGAAGAGAGTTTTGACGCTAATATCCATTATTATTGAAATTTATTCCTATGTCAACATTTCTGTATAAGGCTATATTTGACTGTCAAATTTAAGTCAAACATATAATTTACCTTACACGTCTTCAGGGAAATAAATTTAAGAACAAACAAAAAATCGAGAACAAGAGGTAAATACCAAGACATCGTCTCTAAGTCCAGTCCATATTCAATTTTGGTATTTACCTCTTGTTCTCGATTTTTTGTTTGTTCTTAAATTTATTTCCCTGAAGACGTGTAAGGTAAAT
>NW_026339627.1:15391-17380 GCF_001194135.2 Octopus bimaculoides | reverse complement strand
ACAAATATATATATATATAGGGGAAAAGTAAAAAGAAAACAAAGAAAATGCACATTAGATATAAAAAATAAAGGGTTCTTTAAGAAAAGCAAATATATATACATACAATTAGATGATTTGAAGAGGAATTATGAAGTGTAAAAATCATTATTATGAATCATTACAAAGATTCAAAGTCATACCGGTATCAACAAAGCTGATCACTGACATTTGTTTATTTAAAATTCCTCCTCCTAATGATTTTGATTTTGTTTTGTGATAGACAGCTATCATACAGAAAATTCCAGCTTCCAAATCCTGTTTTCTGATTAGGTAAAATGGATTAAACTGTAGTGGCTAAAGTAATATGTAGAATCATGTCGATATGATGTAGCCGACTACCAAATGTAGCGTGTAAATGTAAGGCTTGAGGTTCTTGTGATGGAGATACCAGTGAAGAACATTGACGAATAAAAAGGAATGAACATTATTTACATTTTTTTATTTGCCCAGCAAGTAGTTATTAAGTCAGCAGTAATTGTAGTGACAGTGACAAAAGGTTCGCCTGCTAGTTTGTAGCCAATAGTGTGAAAGTTGCAGTCTGTTAGTAGAGAGTGAAAGAATAGAGATTGCCCTGTGCTGACAAGAGAGGAAGAAAGGGTAATTGTGGCATTGTCCTTTCTTGATTTTGGCCAAAAGCTTCTCTTCGTACAGCGTGTGAAGAACAAAGGGAAGTGTTGCTCCTGGTCATGGCTGATGCAAAAGATAGCGAGAAAGGAAATGGTCTGTGTTCTATAGACTAATCTAGAAAAATGGATATACAATTATAACCATAGCTAAATTAATATTGGTCACACTTTGATTACCTAAACTTTTTATGGTATAGCAAGGTCATAAGTCAAGTGGAAAACACATAGACCTGCCAGGACCTTTTGACAGCACAATGGGCTTATGACTGTGGAGAATTTCCAGATTCAGTTTCAAACCTCAGGCAGGCAGGGCCAAACGAGGTCCTACAAAACGTTAAATCTCAGTAACATTTTCCTGCATTTTTTCTGAAACAAATAAATAACAAAACTGGATTTAACATGGAAAATTATTTCAATATATCAAATTTGAAAATTTTGATGTAGTTTTAAAATCTCGCAATGTGTGGACAGCAACAGTGAATTCCCTACAAAAGTAGAAAGTCAGACAGTTATAGGATGCGATACACACACACACACACACCATTTATATATAAGATATATGTATGTATATTTTTGTGTGTGTGTGTGTGTGTGTGTGTGTGTGTGTGTGTATGTATATTTTTATGTGTGTGTGTGTGTGTGTGTTTGGCACCACTACCATTGCTTGACAACTGATGCTGGTGTATTTATGTCCCTGTAACTTAGTGGTTTGGAGAAAGACACCAATAGAATAAGTACTAGGCTTATGAAGAATAAGTCATGGGGTCAATTTTTTCAACTAAAACCCTTTAAGGCAGTGCTACAACATGGCCACAATCGAATGACTGAAACAAATAAAAGAATAAAAGAATATTAAAAAACAATCACGAAGAAATTTTTCCACAAGTCCACTATACCTCAATACTATATTTTTTCCTTGAGTCCTATATAAATCAATACAACTATTTTCTTCTACTTTTTGGTCAAGTTTTGTTTCAAGTGTCTCTTTACTGAATTTGCATAGAGAAGAGCAAACTTGGGCACAGTGGGTGAAGCTCTAATATGTAAATAGTTACGTTTTTTCACCCCTAATTAAAAAAGAGTGCATTATTCTCATGAGAATTACCTTTCTATGTTACACACACTGACTCAGATCAGGTGTCATCAGTTGTGTAATGTATGCATTTTAGCTAACTGTGCATTGTCTGTTACAATAAGCAGCCAACATTTTTGGATATTCAATTATATATTGCAGTTTTGGACATTGTAGTATAATGTAAAAAGAATGTAATTCATCATTGCCATGTTTAAGGATACGTGTAGTATATATATATATATATAT
>NW_026339627.1:12541-14863 GCF_001194135.2 Octopus bimaculoides | reverse complement strand
ATATACATATATATACATATATATACATATATATACATATATATGAGGCCTCTGCCAGGGGTGTAACCAGCCCACTTATGCGTACCTTTCCTTCATTGGACACTAAACTCTGTTTGCAAAGACCTGTTGAGGCAAGTGAAATCAAAATCGAACCAAATTTGTAGACTGGCACCCATGCCAACCTCTCCTTCATTGGACACTAAACTCCACTTGCGAAGACCTGTTGGGGCAAGTGGAAGCAAAACCATCCACTTACAGTGACTAGCACTTCTTTACACAGCTGTCCTCATTCATACACGTCACATGTCCAAACAAGCATAGCCTTCTCTCTTCCATGCTACATTTGAATCCTCTTATGCCCAACTTTTCTCTCAATGCATTTGCACTTTGCTGTACATGTGCACTGATGTTGCACATCCAATGGAGCGTATTACCTGCATTTCTCTCCAGTCTCCTGCATTTAGAGCCCATGTCTCACTACCATGCAGTATAGCTGTTCGCACACAAGCATCATACTCTCACTGAGAGAGAGAGTCCTTTTGTTGCTAACAAAGATAATAGCTCTCTGAACTTCCTCCAACCAATTCTGTTTTCTGTCATAATTACGAAACAGAATACTAAGCTCTTACAGAATTTTACTGGAAAATCTTAGGCTTTACAATGAACAAAATGAATAACTATTCAGACTCTAAAAAGAAAAAGGAGACTATTCTATTGGATATAAACTGAGTGAAAATGTAAAGAACAGGTTATACCACTGAAAGAAAGCAAAAAACAAAAATGAAATGCATTGAACCGCAATAGAAACACGAATGTCATTTTATATGGTAAATTCTGAAAATTTATTTTGGGGATGTAAGTGTAAATATTCCGAGACATGCTGGTTTATGGCTGAGACCCAAATTGTAGGTAACCTTTCAACTTTCCCTGAAACAAGATGCCAAAACGCAGCTGCATTGAATGCTATGGGTGGCAGTCACAAACAATTGCCATGAAAACTGAAATGCACATGCATCGCATCGAGGTTATGGGTATAAAAATCAACTTGAACCGCATTCCTGGCATTCGTAATTTGGATGCATCAGGTATGACCCAATTGTCAGCAGTGCAGAGAGAACAAGCTATCAACTGATTGCAAGCAGAGCAGCGTATTCATGTCAGCACCATCTATCGCCTGCAACAAAGATACAGCACCAACAGCACTGTAGAGGGAGCCCCCCCTCCGCCTATCCTGGGTGATCACGGTCAAGCAGGATTGGTTCATCCACCTGCAACTCCTTAATGATCGCTTCAGACCGGCATGATAACTTATGAGACCATTGGTACTGGACAGTGACCCATCAGCGACGACATGGTACAATGTCAACTGGCTGCTAACAACCTGCGTTGCAGGCGTCCTGTTTGAGGGCCTGTTCTCACCACCCACCACCGTCAGACATGACTACAGTGGGCTACACAACACCGACATTGGTGGCATCAACAATGGAGGTTGATAGTCTTCTTTGACAAGAGCCGGTATTGCGTTTCCACCTCGGATGGCAGAGTGAGGGTGTGGTGTAAGTGGGATGAATGCGACAAAGATGCATGTGTCATGGAGAGAGCTGTGTGGGGTGGCCAAAGCATCATGACTTGGGGTGCTATAGGCCAGAATCAGATAATTGGGCCTTGTGTGTTCCAAAATGTTAGTGCATGCAGAGGGAATAGTATCACAGTGCAGTGCTACATTGACCTGATCCTAAGATCTCACATCGTGCCCTTCTTCGTGTGTCACCATAGCCACGTGTTCCAGCAGGACAATGCTTCCTCCCAAACAGCCAGGGTCACCATGGACTTTGTGCATCAGCATAACATCAGAACCATGCTTTGGCCAGTTCTCAGCCGGGATTTGAACCTAATTGAATACCTGTGAGATGAAATCCAGAGATGGCTAAACCAGATTGTCCCAAGGCTGACAACTCATGTGAAACTGGAGGCAGCTTTCCTCAGAGTGTGGGCACAAGTGCCAATGGCTTTTGTGAACTGCTTCATGCACTCCATGTACCGATGGTGTATGGCCGTTTCAAACACCTAGGGCAGTGGTTTTCAAACTGTGGTCCGCAAATACTTTTTATGGGCAATTTGATTTTATATTTGGTTTTTAATCGAAATCTTTTAATTGACAATAAACCTATTTGTTAAATACCGTTAAATAAACAAATGTAAAAATATATGTTATTTTAAGCAAATATTTATGTATAAATTTCATAAGCGTTTATAAGGGGGTCCCTAAGGTAAAGCCTGAAATATAAAGGGGTCCACAAGTCAAAAAGTTTGAAAACCCCC
>NW_026339627.1:11608-12382 GCF_001194135.2 Octopus bimaculoides | reverse complement strand
TGGTTTTCAAACTGTGGTCCGCAAATACTTTTTATGGGCAATTTGATTTTATATTTGGTTTTTAATCGAAATCTTTTAATTGACAATAAACCTATTTGTTAAATACCGTTAAATAAACAAATGTAAAAATATATGTTATTTTAAGCAAATATTTATGTATAAATTTCATAAGCGTTTATAAGGGGGTCCCTAAGGTAAAGCCTGAAATATAAAGGGGTCCACAAGTCAAAAAGTTTGAAAACCCCCTGACCTAGGGTATTGAACATGTCATGCCCTACAATCTCAATGTGCTGGATCCACCCACTACCTGAACACATGACAATGACCCATAGACTGTGGTCAAAGTGTATCCAAGTAATTGACTTTATCAGATTTACCAAAATTTATCTCTGACATAATGGAATTAAAACATATTTCACAATCACACATGTCTCAAGTTTCTTTTGTGGTTCAGTGTATTCCAAAATTCTTCTTGGTATATATAATGAATTCAATAAATAACTTTTACTAATGTCATTTCTCAATAGAAAATAGGACAAAGCAAATGAAGAAAAAAAAAAAACAATCTATTTCATTGAAGATAATAGGCAAAAAAAACAAGGAAAAGAAAATGAGTGGCCATACTAAAAATAGAACAGGAAAAACATAAGGAAAAGTTACACCTCATTTTGAACCAGGATTGAAATGAAAAAAAACATTCTCACTTTAAATGAATGATACAAAAATAACATGATTATTGTCATAAAACCAATCCCTGACAAATAAGTGTGTGTG
>NW_026339627.1:10652-11149 GCF_001194135.2 Octopus bimaculoides | reverse complement strand
GGGGGTGGCAAACACAGACACACAAACACACATGCATATATATACATATACATATATATGACGGTCTTCTTTCAGTTTCCGTCTACCAAATCCACTCACAAGGCTTTGGTCGGCCTGAGGCTATAGTAGAAGACACTTGCCCAAAGTGCCATGCAGTGGGACTGAACTCGGAATCATGTGGTTGGTAAGCAAGCTACTTACCACACAGCCACTCCTGCACCTATAAGTTTGTGAAGGAAAACATCTTATTTTATTTATCATGCTTTAAATCTTTAGAAGGTCTTGCAGATTTTTAGTGCCCCAGATACCATGATATTTTATAGCACGTGAATTATTAAGGAGTTACATTGTCTCCCCATGCTGGAGCACTGCCTTTAGTCGAGAAAATCGACCCCAGGACTTATTCTTTGTAAGCCTAGTACTTATTCTATCAGACTCTTTTTGCCGAACTGGTAAGTTACGGGAACGTAAACACACCAGTTCGGCAAAAAGAGTCT
>NW_026339627.1:9997-10603 GCF_001194135.2 Octopus bimaculoides | reverse complement strand
ACACACACACACACACACACACACACACACACACACACACACACACACACACATATATATATATACGACGGGCTTCTTTCAGTTTCCGTCTACCAAATCCACGAGGCTATAGTAGAAGACACTTGCCCAAGGTGCCATGTAGTGGGACTCAACCTGGAACCATGTGGTTAGTAAGCAAGCTATTTACCACACAGCCACTCCTGCACCTATAAGTATATATATACATCTTCTCCTTAACTTACAACCAAGTTTCATTCTGACTGACAGGTCATAGGTCGATCTGGTCATGTATTGGATTTATATTTTTCAACACTATTTTCATTCATGCAACTGATGCTTAATAGTGACTGAGTGAGAGACAGTGGCAGGCAGTGGATACTTGGGTCTGAGGGAGGCCGGCAATGCCAGATGCTGCCATAGTTACCATATGTGCAGCTGTCCAATGTCCGAAAATTGACTTTTTATTTATTTATTTATTTATTTTATTGTGGTTGTAAGTACAGATATTCATAAGTCGAAGAGAAGGTGAATATATATATATATATATAGATAGATAAATAACCACATATACAAACACATATACAAAGATACACACAGATATATATA
>NW_026339627.1:4672-9752 GCF_001194135.2 Octopus bimaculoides | reverse complement strand
AAAAAAGGGTTTTGTATGAGAGGAATATATTATTTAAAAGAGTTCCAACTCTGTCCGTTTTTTATGTTTTATTTATATTCTTATAAAATTAATGTGGGATATAGAATATGGAATATAAAATATAAATAGTAAAATGAAATGAAGAATTGAATGTCTTATTGAATATATGAAATATTGAGTATTAAATATAGAGAATTAAATATATAAAGGCTAGTATACTTTCTTGCCTATATATATATATAGGTGCAGTGTGGCTGTGTGGAAAGATGTTTGCTTCCCAAGCACATGGTTCTGGATTCAGTCCCACTGCATGGCACCTTGGGCCAGTATCTTCTACTATAGCCTCAAGCTGACCAAAACCTTGTGTTTGGATTTGGTAGATGGAAGCTGAAAGAAGTTCGTCGTATAAATGTGTGTGCATGTGCGTGTGTGTGTGTGTGTGTGTGTGTGTGTGGACAGAGAGAAATAGGAGGATAGTGAAACCTACTTCCTTGCACATTGAAAATAGGTGTTCAAATAAACATCCACGATTTGCCTTGATACGATATAGCTGTAAAAAGCGAGCGAGATGAATAAAAGTTTATTTCAAAATTACAATGGCTTAATAGTATACTATAGTTACTCACTTCAGCATTATATGCCCATATTTATGAAAAGTATGTATAATTCTAAAATATTACCTTTCTCATCCACAGCAATTCTAAGTTAATGGTTTATAAATATTTTCAGAAATTTAGTGGGTAAGAAAGTATAACTTTCCTTTCAAAAATTCAACATGCTTCTTTCCAAGATAGCAAATATGTATATATAGACAGAGAGAAAGAGGAAGACAGCGAAATCTACTTCCTTGCATGTTGAAAATAGATGTTCAAATAAACATGATTTACCTTGATATGAAATAGCTGTAAAAAGCGGACGAGATGAATAAAAGTTTATTTCAAAATTACAGTGGCTTAATCGTGTACTATAGTTTCTAGTTCAATGTTCAAATTAAATAAATTAATTTAAAGTTAATTTAATTTTAAGTTTAATGTGTATATTTGTGTATGTGTCTGTGTTTGCACCCCCACCATCACTTGAAAATCGATGTTGGTGTGTTTATGCCCCTGTAACTTAGTGGTTTGGCAAAAGAAGCCAATGGAATAAGTACTAGGCTTACACAGAATAAGTCCTGGAGGTTGATTTGTTTGACTAAAGGTGGTGCTCCAGCATGGCCACAATCAAATGACTGAAACATGGAAAAGAACAAAAGAATATATATACACACAACAGGCTCCTTTCAGTTTTCATCTGCCAAATCCACTCACGAGGCTTCAGTCACATATAGTATAAGTGTTTTGTTTATTTGCCAAATTTGCTGTGGGGTAATGTCTAGGGAAAGTGCCCAGCACACTGGTGAGTTAAAGAGTGCTGAATGGTGAAGACCAGACTTGGATGCTGAGAATCGTAGATACTGACATTTCACCAATATTGTGGCTTATCAGTCGCATGTACTCATCTCCAAACAATGTGAATTGCTGCTGTGTGACTTATATGCACAAAGAGTGAAATCTATTTGCAGATGTACTATGGCATAGCTCATATGAAAGAAAGTTAAATTGCAATTAAAAATACATGCTTTGTGTATGTGTTTTGTTCATACACCAAATTTGTTGCTCAGGATATGTGTGTGTGTGTGTAAAAAGGTAAGTTTCCAAATTAGGTTGGTAGGGACATTCAATCCTAGCAGGTAACATATTTACTTTTACTGATTAATAATGCTGGTTAACCTTCATTAGTGTAGAAAAACTCCATTTAGTTTATTTTACTATCCACAGTAGATCTTCACATTGGTAAATCCATATGTCTCCATAGAGACTGCATGCTGTCAGTAGAGAAGAAATAACAAATTAATATCATAATAAAGAGAGCAGAGATTTATATATCCAGTCCTATTCTACTGTCAATCATGTCTTTCCAGACAGCAGAATAAAACTGGGTGTATAAACCTCTGTTCCCCTTATTATTGATTTATTATATCAGGTCATCCCATAAGTTCTGTCTGATTTTACCTTTTTTTAAAATTGAATGAAATTTAATTGTATTTTAGAATGTCTAATGGAATTAAAAATTATTTTTATGCATTTGTGTACATTTAAACTAATTAAATATCATTTTACAGAATAATATTAGGTTGTCAAGAAAGTTTGGTTTTAAATGATATATTTTCAAATTAATTTTCATTAAATTACTCTGACTTTCATTTTAAAGCCCGTTTTTCGCTCTACCTAATTGCGTGGTGTTTGTTTTTAAATAATTAGGCCATTTTTTCTGGAATGTTGAATACAACATGGACAAAAAGCAAATTCGCACAATTTTCTTATTCCAGTTCAAGCTAGGCCAAAAAGCTGCTGAAACAGCTCGTGACATCAACGATATGTTTGGCCCAGGAACCCCTAATGAACGCACAGCACAATGGTGGTTCAAGAAATTTTGTAGCAGTGACAAGAGTCTTCAAGATGATAAGCATAGTGGTCGGCCATCGGATGTTGACAACGATCAACGAAAAGCCTTCGTGTAACCCGATCCACACACAACTGTTCGAGAGCTTGCTTCTGAATTAGACGTAACATATTCGACAATTTCCAACCACTTGAAAGAGACTGGAAAAACAAAAACACTTGAGAAATGGGTGCCGCATGTATTGAATGACAACCAAAAAAAACAAAAAAAACGCCATTTTGAAGTGTTGTTTTCCCTTCTTTTATGCAACAAGAATGACCTGTTTCTTAACCGGATTGTGACTTGTGATGAAAAGTGGATTCTTTACGACAACTGGCAACACTTAGCTCAGTGGTTGGACGCTGACAAAGCTCCATGGCACTTCGCAAAGTCAAAGTTGCACCAAAAGAAGGCCATGGAGACTGTTTGGTAGTCTGTGGCCGGTCTCATTCATCACAGCTTTTTGGATCCAAGCAAAACCATAATGGTGGAGTACTGTCAGCAAATGGATGAAACGTATAAGAAACTCCAGCAACAACAGCAGCATTGGTCAATAGAAAAGGACCAATTCTTCTCCACGACAACGCTCGGCCGCACATCACACAATTGACTCCTATATTAGCATGGGAAAATTATGTTAAATGATGGTAGTGGTGGTAGCAGAGGCAGTTGCAGTGGTGGCAGCTGTGATGGTGGATGATGGTGATAATGATGATGGTGATGATTTTTATTATTATTCATGATTTGACTCAGGTTCCTTCTTATTCCTGGAAGAATTTATGTGGATAGCAGGTTACTACCAGTAACCTTAGGTATCCACAGGCTTTCTATAGTCTTTCAAGTACTTAAAATCCCCCAGGTATTCTTCTTCTTCTTATTCTTATTGTTATTATTATTATTATTATTATTGAGTGAGAAAGCAATGCATACCACTAAAGTGATACAGGAGTACAAATATATGAAGCCCAATATATCCATCAAGACTACCTGTCTGATAAAGGTACACCAGGGACGTGCATCACAAGCATATGTGCATAACATGGTGATCTGAAATCAAGATGAACAGCACAAGACCTTGCAGGTGGGGACCCAGTTAGAATTTTATTCAGGTTCAACAGCTCATTCTGCTCAAAAGGTCCTTGAATAAAGGTTGTTTAAGTATGTTGAATGAAATACCCATGGTTCCAAAGGTGAATTATTCAAATCCCAAACAATTCCTTTCAGCACATGGCTATAATGCTCCCCCACTACTTCTGCTCATGATCAGAGATGATGCACATATCATCAGCCACTAAGGGACATGCTCAACTGGTTAAAGTCAAGCAAATCTGTGGTATTGAGCAGAATATTTGCTGTAGCCTATCTTTTATACCAAGACAAAACATATACATGATAACACTTCCAATCAGTAAAGATCAGAAGCCATGAGAGTCACTGCTTGGTACTACATCAGAGCTTGCTCTTGTGGTAAATAAATGAAATCATCATCATTATTATTATCATTTATGGTTTCCTTTCATTATAACTTTATTTCACCTGTCTTAGTACCAGGCATCCTCCAGAGGCCAAGAGTAGCAAGGGCACTTTTGTTTTGCTAAGCATGCTAAAATTATCACCACATTTATTTCATTTTAGATGGCGAGTGCTTTCCGTAGTATATGAGTTGTACCCATCAAGGTTATCTTTTGTAGTTCACGGAGATTGGAGTTACCAGGGAGTTGCTTAATATATTTCTTAGCTCCCTTCTTTATCATTCCCAATGCACCGATTACTACTGGTATTATCGTAGTACTAAGCTTCCACATTTTTGTGATCTCAATTTGCAGATCTTGATAGTGAGAAAGCTTTCCATATTCCTTTCTTGAGACGTTTTGATCTTGTGGGACAGACATATCTATTAACAGATAAGTCCCTCTTTTGTAATCTTTGATCACAATGTCTGGTCAATTGGAGTTAATTTTTCTGTCTGTTTGTATTGGGAAGTTCCAAAGGATGGCGGCACTCTTGCCGTTTACTACATCCTCTGGATGGTACCTGTACCACTTATCATGGGATTTAATTTTGTAGTGTTTACAAGCATTCCAGTGGACGTACTGCCTTAGTCTGTCATGTCTTATGAGGTACTCTTTTCAGCAAGGACTGGGCAGCCAGAAACAACATGTTCAATAGTCTCTGTGAATTTTCCACAAATTCTGCATAAGGGGTCAGATCCATCTTTAAGGATATTTGCATGGTAGTTTCTGGTACATCAGCTCTGATCTTATGCTTATTTTTATTATTATTATTATTATTATTATTATTATTATCATTATTATTATTATTATTGTTCAGTAGTTTTATTTTTATAACATGCTTTCACTTTACTACCGAGCGCAGCTCTGTGTGCCTTGGGTATGTGCTGTGGTTTGCTGTGATGCTCTTATGGTTACTGTATTGAAAGTGTTTTGCGTAGGATGTGTGCAGTGCCCAGTAGTGCAATTTTCTGTATGTTATATATATTTGTAAGTCCATGTGTTTTTGTCTGAATATTTTTTTATTATACCTAAGGCACCTACTATGATAGGAATTGTTTCTGTTTTTAGATTCCACATTCGAGTTA
>NW_026339627.1:897-3980 GCF_001194135.2 Octopus bimaculoides | reverse complement strand
TAGGTAGTATGATTTCTTGTTTGTATTTGTCAGCTTCCTTAAATACTGAAAACAGTTTTTTGTTTTGCTCGTGTTTTGTGGCTATTTGTATTAGTTTTCCTTGCTTCTGAAGTAGGTATTTTTGCAGTCCTATGGTGGTTATTTTATAATAGTTTTCCAGCTGTATAAGACCCCTACCACCTTCTGTACATTGTATATATAGCCTTTCTATGTCAGATTTTGGGTGGGGCATCCTAGATCCTGTCATTATTTTTCTTCTTCTTCTTCTTCTTATTATTATTATTATTATTTATAATTAAATTTTACTTCTCAGAGATCATGATCTTACCTCGTATGTGTATTTCGTGTGCAAGATTCTTGATGTGGATACGTGTGTTGAAAGAAATACAATTAAACCTTGGGAGAGGCATTATGCCGGTAATATATACTGTTATATACTGTTTATAAATTAATAAAGGACTGAACCAGTGCGTGTGTTTATTACTGGCATAATGCCTCTCCCAAGGTTTAATTGTATGATTTTACTTGTTCTGGTTAATTATGTGAGAGTGGACAGCAATCTGTTGTCAAAGGTCTCACAAGATATCAGTTGTTTTACAGCTTTTGTTGTTTCTTCTTTTTCTTCATAGCTGTCAGGTATTAATGACATTTTCTTGTATTTTTCAACTTCCTTAAGGACATATTATTATAATTATTATTATTACTATTATTATTATTATGATTCAGCCAGGTGGTTATTCACAATAACAGTAAATTTTTATTGTTTATTCATTATTTCTTATAAACTTCATCTAAGCATGTGGCTGGCTATGTGTACACATCATTGATAAGGCTCAACAAGGATAAACTGCATTGGACATTCTCACTAGCTGCTGCTGCTGGGATGGTTTTCTTCCTTCTGTATATTGTTTTTAAACACAGTACTTCCATAAAGGTGTTGATGAATATCACAGTAAATTGCCTTTCAATGATGTACATATATATTATGATACATAAATTGCTAGGCACAAGTGTGGCTGTGCGGTCAAGGAGTTTACTTCTCAACCATGTAGTTCCGTGTTCAGTCTCACTGCACAGCACCCTGAGCAAATGTTTCCAACTATAGTCCTGGGTCAACCAAAACCTTATGATTGGATTTGGTAACCAGAAACTGAAAAAGCTCATTTTTTATATGTGTGTGTGTGTGTGTGTGTGTGTGTGTGTGTGTTTTGGTTTTGGTTGGGCCAGGGCTACAATAGCTGACACATGCCCGAGGTGCTGCATAATGGGACTGACCCCAAGACCACGTGGTTGGGAAACAAGTTTCTCAATCACATAGCCATGCCTGCACCTGTTTATGCTTATATTATCATTCTGGTTTCCTTTAAGTACACTGCAGGACAAAAATTTTCTTTCTTTTTGTCTTTGGTCACTAAGGGTCATTTCCTATTTGCTTCTATCTAGAAATCAAAGGAAATGTTTACTATTCCCTTTAAAGTTTGCTTTTGTAACCTGGACATCAATGTTTTGAAACTGACCTATTTTCCATTACATTTCAGACAGATTCAATGCTGAGTCGTTGAGGCAGAAATATCGTTATAGTAAATATTCTGCTCAATACCACACAGATTTACCTTATCAGTTGCTTGACCGTAACCACTTGAGCATGTCCTTTAGTGACTGACATTACATGCATCACTGAAGAAGAGCAGGAGTAGTGGGGGAGCACATAGCCATGTGTCGAATGGGATTCTTTGGGGTTTCAATAAATGTAACAAAAGCAATGTTTCAAGGAAATATTTGCCATTTTTCATACTTTCTAGGGATAAGCAAATAGGAAATAATAGAAGGTGGTCTAATAATTAAGTTATTTTTAAACTTTTTTTTAGTGGTTTCAGTCATTAGACTATGGCCATGCTGGTGCACTGCCTTGAAGAGATTTTAGGTGAATGAATCAACCCCATTACTTCTTTTCTTTTTTAAGCTTAGTACTGATTCTATTGGTCTCTTTTGCTGAACTGCTAAATTACAGGGATGTAAATACACCAACACCATTGTCAAATGGTGGTGAAGGTGGCACAAACACAGACACACACAGACACACACACACACACAGACACACACACACACACAGACACACAAACACACAACATGAC
This sequence comes from Octopus bimaculoides, assembly GCF_001194135.2. NCBI lineage: Eukaryota > Metazoa > Mollusca > Cephalopoda > Octopoda > Octopodidae > Octopus > Octopus bimaculoides. The sequence continues at coordinate 1,845 of NW_026339627.1, read as the reverse complement.
AAACTTCTTTCAGTTTCCATCTACCAAATGCACTCATGAGGCTTTGGTCAGCGCAAGGCTATATAGAAACCACTTGGTCAAGGTGTTACACTATGGGACTGAACCCAGAACCATGTGGTTGGGAAGCAAGCTTCTTGAGAGAAGTACTTACCAGCTACTTCTCTCAATACTTATCCCCAACCTAAGTTGAGAGGGTCTTTGTCTTGCTATTTACTTGGTTACCTCACTGGTGCTGGTGCCATGTAAAGAGCACCCAGTAAACTCTGTAAAGTGGTTGGCAAACGACTACCATTTATAGAAACCATGCGAAAGTAGACAATAGAGCTTGGCGTAGTCCTCTGGCCCACCAGCTCCTGCTGAACCAACCAATCTATGCCAGCATGGAAGGAGGATGTTAAATGATGACAATAGTGATGATTATGATGGTGATGGAGATGATGGTGGTGATGATAGCGATGTTGATGATAGTTATATTGATATAATGATGATGATGATAGTAATGTTGATATGATACTGGTGATGATGATAGTGATGATGATGATATGCAATTTTGTAAGGGGATGGTTTAGTGTTTCTATACCATTCATTTAAAGTCAGAAATGAGGACTACCACCTTCTTTTCTTTTTCGTTTCTTTTCTTTCTTTTTTTCTTCAATTTTTTTTTTTTTTTTGCTGAGCATGTGGGGTGGGAGTGGGGGATCATTAGCATGACACTTAACTTATTTTTCTCTGACCGCTTAAATCCAGGATGTATGGTTTGTTGAGAGGTTTGTTGGTAGGCGCAGGAGTAGCTGTGTGGTAAGTAGCTTGCTTACCAACTACATGGTTCCGGGTTCAGTCCCACTGCGTGGCACCTTGGGCAAGTGTCTTCTACTATAGCCTTGGGCCGACCAAAGCCTTGTGAGTGGATTTGGTAGACGGAAACTGAAAGAAGCCCGTCATATATAT
>NW_026339627.1:0-386 GCF_001194135.2 Octopus bimaculoides | reverse complement strand
TAAAAGAGTAAAAGAGAACTATAAAAATAGAACATTGACTTCAATGCTATGCAGGGACGAGCATGTCAAAGAATAGACCCAATGTTTCCTCGGCATGTGATAAAGGGGCCAGTGAAATACAGGGGCTGATGTAATTAGAGCTAATTTTGAAGTTAAAAGAAGTTGAGATCAAATTTGCACTCTGACCTCGTAAAAACGCTCACCAGCCACAACCACCCAAACGAACCCATGCATTGGAGAGTCGTTGCCTGAGTTCCGCAAAGGTGTCATCCACCAGGAGGGGGGGGGATCACCAACAAATGATGGATGCCATGACGTGCTGTTACAGCGCATGTTCCCATACTACTACTACAACAACTACTACTGCTACTACTACTACTACTACT
>NW_026339626.1:0-604 GCF_001194135.2 Octopus bimaculoides | reverse complement strand
ATCTGCTGGTATTGATACATCAACTAGAAAGCATTTTTTTTCTTCATGATATTTGACGACAACATTATTATTATTATTATTATTATTATTATTATTATTATTATTATTATTATTATTATTATTATTATTATTATTATTATTATTATTATTATTATTATTATTATTATTATTATTATTATTACTACTATTATGAAGGCGGTGATCTGGCAGAATCGTTAGCACGCTGGGCGAAATGCTTACCGGTATTTCTGAGTTCAAATTCCGCTGAACTCGACTATAACTTTCATCCTTTCAGAGGGAATAAATAAAATACCAGTTGCATTCTGGGGTCGATCAAATTGACTGACACATCCCCCAAATTTTCAGTCCTTGTGCCTATAGTAGAAAGGATTATTATTATTATTATTTTATGTTTCACTTTTGCTTTGCATTTGTACAAGTTGAATCCAAGTCTCACCCAGAGACCTCAAGAGACAACAAGTTAGAAGTTCATGTAGGTGTTATGCCTAGGGTACCATATATTTGGACTTGTACATAGTGTTGTAGAGAATATATAAGAAACCATAAGAAAATTGTTTGTTTTAAAATTTGAGATCACATAGAC
>NW_026339625.1:0-324 GCF_001194135.2 Octopus bimaculoides | reverse complement strand
TATCATCGTCACTGGACTATCATCGTCACTGGACTATCATCTCTTCGGCCCGATGAAAGAGGGTTTGAGAGGGAAGCACTATTCCAGTGAGAAGGAAGTGAAAACTGTAATGAAGAAGTGGCTCAAAGAACAGTCACCAGAATTTTACGGGGCAGGGATACCAGCTCTCATTCGAAGGTGGTTCATTGCTATTGAGAGAAGCTGTGACTATGTTGAGAAGTAGGGATGTGATCCACAGAGGACCACCTTCATTATGATGTATGATACATGTTTTTGTGTTGGTAATTATACCTGTTCTAAACAAAATGGCATTACTTTTTGACT
>NW_026339624.1:0-364 GCF_001194135.2 Octopus bimaculoides | reverse complement strand
TATTATTATTATTATTATTATCATCATCATCATCATCATCATCATCATGACTATTTTAGAAAGGATTATTATTATTATTATTATTATTATTAATATTATTAAGGCGGCGAGCTGGCAGAATCGTTAGCACGCCGGACGAAATGTTTAGCGATTTTTCGTCTGCCTTTACATTCTGAGGTCAAATTCCGCCGAGATCGACTTTGCCTTTCATCCTCTTGGGGTCGATAAATTAAGTACTAGTTGCGTATTGGTGTCGATCTAACCGACTGGTCCCCTCCCACCAAATTTCAGGCCTTGTTCTTATAGTAGAAGGGATTATTATTATTGTTATTTTATGTTTGACTTTTGCTTTGCATTTGTACAA
>NW_026339623.1:0-245 GCF_001194135.2 Octopus bimaculoides | reverse complement strand
AATAAGTCACACCCGGACAAGGTCGGGTTATACTGCAAGTATATATATAAATATATACCAGAGTAAGCACATACATGTGAAAGAAGGTGGAAAAAATAGTACTGGAATACCAGAGGTAGACTAAATATGCTTTATTAAAACAGTAAAATTATCACAGAAACTGTTTTCGTGATATTTTTGCTGCTTTTTAATAAAGTATATATATATCTATATATATATATATATATATCTATATATATATATAT
>NW_026339622.1:0-313 GCF_001194135.2 Octopus bimaculoides | reverse complement strand
ATATATATAAATATATATATATATATGTATGTATATATATAAATATATATGTGTGTGTATAGATATATACATATTTATATATATATACATTTATGTGTGTGTGTGCAGGTGTTTGTGGATGGGTGTACATTTGTTTTGCACATGTATATGAGTTCATTTATTGCGTGTTTCAATGTCTGTAATCATATGGACATACATTCCAGTTATGTATATCGTTTATACGCGTATACACACTGTAATATATAGTTGTATGTTCACATATCATAGTTCGTGCAAATGTGTATGAAGAGGAGACGCCTATATATATATATAT
>NW_026339621.1:0-326 GCF_001194135.2 Octopus bimaculoides | reverse complement strand
TGTCGTATTTGGGTAATTTTAACCAATCAATGACGTGTATTTAGCTGAAGGAAATTACTGCTGTTTGCGAAAGTAATGGAAGTGCAACGACTTCCGGGTCATCGGGTCATGAAAGAGAGAGAGAGAGAGAGAGAGAGAGAGAGAGAGAGAGAGAGAGAGAGAGAGAGAGAGAGAGAGAGAGAGATAGAGAGAGAGAGAGAGAGGTGGGAGAAAAGTATACAAGATAAGAAAGGTGGGTGAGAAAAACAGAAAGTTCTTTTATAGGGGATATATACGTGTGTGTGTGTGTGTGCGAGTGTATTTTTTTTCCATCTTATCCAATGTGT
>NW_026339620.1:0-524 GCF_001194135.2 Octopus bimaculoides | reverse complement strand
TGTCCAACATAACCATTGAAATCACCAGCCTCAAAGAGAATGTCCCGGTCATTCGTCAATGAGGTAGTTTGCAACAGGGTTACATAGAATTGTTCTTTCTGCCTATCCAGTAGCCACAGTTGAGGGGCATAGGCCAAGATGACGATAGCTAACCTATGGTGAAGCACTAGTCTAATCTTAAGTACTCTGTCACATACTCTGACTACCTCGATTACCTTATCAACCCATTTCTCTGCAAGAAGTATTCCCACACCCCCGACCCTGTCAGTGTTCCCTGCCCATAAAATCTTGTATCTGTGTTCTTTGCCTGTGAGGAACCTAGCGGAACCTCCTCTCCACTTTACTTCTTGGATGTAGCACAAATCTACACGTCTCCGTTCAAGCATCTGAACAATCTCACCAGACCTACCTTTCAGTGTGCCGACGTTGAGAGTGCCCATTCTGAGAGTGTGGGAGGTGTGGGCCTGTGAGACTCTGGGATGAGGGAAAGCAGTGTCCTGTACCTGAAAAGAAAGCTTGCATTT
>NW_026339619.1:0-239 GCF_001194135.2 Octopus bimaculoides | reverse complement strand
AGTATAAGGGGAGACCACTCCAATTACACTCCTACCAGAAGTTGCTGGTAATTCAACAGTCGTATATATTTATATATATATATATATTTTCATTTTACATACATTAGCTTATAGCGTATGCATGTAAATGCATATATATGTATATGCATTTGTGTGTGTATGTGTAAAACGTAGGTGTATACACTCCAAATATTGCAAATGAATATTTTTTTTTTATATATATATATACCCCCCCCCCA
>NW_026339618.1:0-584 GCF_001194135.2 Octopus bimaculoides | reverse complement strand
AAAGGAATCTTTATAACCATATCCATGTATATTGTTTACCCCTTCCCTTTGCTTATAAGGAAAAGGCTGCTGCCCTCTTAAGCTTTGAATCACTAGGTCTGATAAAATGAAACAAAAAAACAAATAAAATCAGTCACAGTTAAAATTCTGCTTAGAATTAATTACTAGCCTGTTTGCTTTGGCTAAGTCAAAATGGTTTTTTATATTCTTCCTTCCCACTTGGATTGTTTAAATGTAGTTATAACAGTAATATGTCCTTCTACTGAAATGAAATTTCAGTAAATTTTCTGTATTTTTGTGCAGCTGAAGATTGCTCTGCATTTTACATTTAATGTAATGCTCGCATTGCTTAAATAAATGGAGTCGCATGAAACGATCGTACTGCAGTAACCTTGAATATCCTTGTTGCTTATTTTGATTTTTGATCACCTTAATTTTTAGAACTGTTTGAATACTAAATTCTGGTACCTAAACTTTAGTACCATATGATGATATGTATGCATATCAGTACATATTGTAAAGTTGAGTTTGTGAGTGTGTGTGTGTGTGTGTTGCATCTATAGAAATCTACACCTTACAAGATA
>NW_026339617.1:0-925 GCF_001194135.2 Octopus bimaculoides | reverse complement strand
ATAATAATAATAATAATAACAATGATAAAAATAACAATAATGATCTTAGTGTTATCATGTACATTGTTTTGTCTTTGCTATAAAAGATGGGCTACAACAAAAATTCTGCTCAGTACCACAGATTTGCTTGTCAGTTATTTGACCTTAACCAGTTGATAATGTTCTTTGATGGATGACGGTATGTGCATCTCTGATCACGCGAAGTAGGGGAGCATCATAGCCATGTGTTGAGAGGAATTCTTTGAATTTGAATAATTCACCTCTGGAAACATGGGTGTTTCGTTCAACATCCTTAAACAACAGTCATTCAAGGACCATTTGAGCAGGATGGGCTACTCGACCTGAAGAAAATTTTAACTGGTCCTCACCTGCAAGGCCATACGCTGTGTAGTATGTACCTGGTTTTCTAATGAAGTCAAACCTAAGTGTTTTCATCCCACCGTTGCAGTACCGGCACTTTGGGTCCACGCCATTTTTCATCTCATTGGCTTGATAGTTCCGGTTCAATAAGCTCTGATCTTGGGTGGCCAAAATAAAACCTTCACTCTCTGCCTTTAGCCCTGAGCTCCGTAGCCACTGATGGGTGTGTTTCTGGTCTACATCAGCTTGTTTGCTACGGGCCACATATTTGCCATGCAGAGGTCTTTCCCACCTATCAGCCAATTGCTCAAACGTATTTTGCTTTGCTATTGATTTCACCTTCTTTGCAACTACAGTTGCTGCACTTCCATCATGCTGTCCAACCTGGATATTACGCATAATTTCACTTGGAAATTTTTTGCTCTCCTTCATAACAGAATGAAACTTCTTACGTCTTTCATGGTTTTCAACGAGCTTTAGCATCCAATCGTTAGATATTTCAAGATATTTTGCCAGTCTACTTGTGGTAGCTTTGTAGATTTCAAATCGGATTAAGCCTTAGCCA
>NW_026339615.1:0-425 GCF_001194135.2 Octopus bimaculoides | reverse complement strand
TATAATAAATACATATACACATATACATAGAATGGTATATGTAAGCTTTCCTTGTAGACTCTGATTTTCTTTAAGTAAAATATATTTTATTACATATTTTCTATAGACTTCCATTTCTGAGAAATTGATGTTTCAGAAAACATTTTCACAAATTATCTACCATAATTATCATTAATATTATCATCATCATTAAGGCAGCGAGCTGGCTGAATCGTTAGCATTCTGGGTAAATCGCTTGCTGTCATTTCGTCCGTCTTTACGTTTGGAGATCAAACTCCGCCGAGGTGGACTTTACCTTTCGGTATTTCAGGGTCTGTAAAACAAGTACCAGTTGAGCACTAGGGTCGATGTATTTTATCAACCTTCTCGTTAGAAATTGCTGGCTTTGTGTCAAAATTAGAAAAGAATTATTATTTTTAGAAATA
>NW_026339614.1:0-363 GCF_001194135.2 Octopus bimaculoides | reverse complement strand
AATTGAAAGAAACACAGAGCATCTCAACAGAAATATGCTAACAAAAGGGTAAACACCTGTGATAGAAAGATAGAAGAAACAACAGCCCAGGAAGCCAGACAGGCAGCCAAGGTATGCTAGACACCTTTCCAAGCACATACCTGAAACCTACTAATTTCAGCTTTGGATACAGTTCAGTGAACACCAAATAATATAGGTTTCATGAAAAACTGTGGTTAACCTAAATATTTAAAATTCAGTTTTTTTTCTTTTTAAAGGAAATTTCTATTTATACATCACACACCAGTTAACCCCATTTCCTGGAAACGAAGGGTTCTCAACCATTTCTTATCTATGGACCCCTCTGATTACTATTTTATTCTG
>NW_026339613.1:0-685 GCF_001194135.2 Octopus bimaculoides | reverse complement strand
ACTTTGACCCTCCATAAATCCTAAATTTTATTTTAGAATTTATAGGAGCTGCTGTCTTTGACGCCTCATATTGTCATTTGAATGCTCGAAATGAGGAGTAGATAGACAGCCGACAACTGATAAAGGGTTCTTTTCTGTGTTAACTTGTCCTGTTTTCCATTTTTCTCTCGTTGTTTACGTATTTCACTCGTTTTTGTCCTGTAATTAGTCCCCACGTCTTGTATCTATATCCCGTGTGCATGTTATTTGCACCGTTGGTGACGTCCTGCGCCCATATACGCATATATATATATATGCAGTAGAGCCTCGCAGTAAGAGTGTCCCATTGTACGAGTAATTTGCACGAGTCGAGACTCGTGCGAATTGTTGTTCTGAAGTGCGAGCGGAAATCTGCAGTACAAGCACAGAAATTGCGCCATCTTTAACGTATTCCAGTTAATAAAACCGGTTTCAATGTTTCTTTTAGATTCTTTGCCTTTTTTTTTATAATTTTCATTTTACTGGTAACTAAACTTTCTGTTTAAAACCCATAAAAACTTACTTTTGTATGTTTTATGGTGGGGACTGGAACGGATTAATTATAGTAAATTTCAATGGAGAAAATTGATTTGTAAAACGAGTAAATGGTAAGACGATCTCGGTCATGAAACGAATTAAACTCATACCGCGATGTATCACTGTATGT
>NW_026339612.1:0-610 GCF_001194135.2 Octopus bimaculoides | reverse complement strand
GTGGTGGTATCTCTTAGATACCCTAAATTATAATTTTATATATATATATACACACTCACACATATATATATTTCTGTGTGAGTTAGAGGTTGGGAAACCAACCAAGGGATAGTACCTATCCAATATACTACTGGTAGTGTACCCAATTATTCATACCCAAGTGTTGTTTATTGCGTGACAATCTTGCAATTGAGTGTTATATATGGGCGGGGGGTAAAAAGTGGTTTACCCTTAATTTATACAGCAAATAATAAAATTGAGAGGATGCAAAAAATGACATACATCAGCCGGTAGACATTCTAAATGTCTATTTATTCAGAAGTATTAGAAAGTACTAGAAGACTACATACACATGTACTAATATTGCAGAAAAGAGCAAAAGATCAGATTGTTAGTAGGTTTTAGTTCCTTACGGCCGTTTCTGCCAAGAGGCAACAAAATCCTCCATGCCATCTCCATCTCCTCAGGGTTCTGCAAGGATGAGCAGATAGAGTTTGGATGATGAATGTGCCTCTAGGCTTCTTCAGAGGGTCTAAATGGTTGGGAGGTTTAATACATACAAGAAACAGTTAACAATAGGTACAGTGTGTTTGTCTTTTTGAAAGGGCAG
>NW_026339611.1:0-251 GCF_001194135.2 Octopus bimaculoides | reverse complement strand
TATACATACATATATACATGTGATATATATATATACATATGTGCATATATGTATATATATATGTGCGTGTATGTATATGTATGTATGTCTTATATTCTGCATATATATACATATAGGAATTATATCCATCAGTGCAGTGTTGTGCACTCATTTTCCTCATTCAATATTTATGTATGTATATATATATATGTAGACACACCAACGTCAGTTGTGGGGAACAAACACACACACACGCGTGTATATATATAAAT
>NW_026339610.1:112-226 GCF_001194135.2 Octopus bimaculoides | reverse complement strand
TTGGTATGATGTATGGTACTGTTGCTGTAGTGTATGGTAGTGTTGCTGTGGTGTATGGTAGTGTTGGTGTGGTGTATAGTAGTGTTGGTATGGTGTATGGTAGTGTTGGTGTGG
>NW_026339610.1:0-102 GCF_001194135.2 Octopus bimaculoides | reverse complement strand
TGTATGGTAGTGTTGGTGTGGTGTATGGTGGTATTGGTGTGGTGTATGGTGGTATTGGTGTGGTGTACTGTAGGGTTGGTTTGATGTATGGTAGCGTTGGTG
>NW_026339609.1:0-332 GCF_001194135.2 Octopus bimaculoides | reverse complement strand
TATAAATATATGTTTATATATTTAAAGAGGTAGATAGATGCATAAACTGATAGATAGATAGATTGATTGATACATAGATGTGCTATGAGTATATGGCTTTTTGTGAGTGGATGAGTTGCGTAAGTTTCAGTGTGCTTCTGTATACATCAATGAATGGTTGTGTAAATATAATGGGGAAGTCAGTAACCGTTTCTTTACACGAAGTAATAACCTGACTATGTTTGCAGATTTTATGAAGTCTTCCTTCCTGTTTGCAGAATGAAAGAGATGTAAATCTAATAAGACCGGGCATCGTGTATGTATATATATAAATATATATATATATATGTATA
>NW_026339608.1:0-210 GCF_001194135.2 Octopus bimaculoides | reverse complement strand
AGATAGATAGATAGATAGATAGATAGATAGGTAGATAGATAGGTAGGTAGTTTGGCATGTGGATATTAATGCAAGTATCCTGTTAAGTATAAATAGAGAATTATATATATAAACGCATACACACACATAAACACACATTTATACATATATGTATATATGTATTATGCATATATATGTGTAAATATATGTAAATATGTAAATATATATATA
>NW_026339607.1:0-287 GCF_001194135.2 Octopus bimaculoides | reverse complement strand
AAGAAGATATTATTATTGAAAGATAATAATAATAATAATAACAGTAATGGTTTCAAATTATGGCACAAGGCCAGCAGTTTTAGGGGAGAGGGGAAGAGTCGATTACATCATCCCCAATAGTCAACTCACAATGTAGATGGATGAAATACTGTTAAGCATTTTGCCTGGCATGTCAATGATTCTGCCAGCTCACTGCCTTAGTAATAATAATAATCCTTTCTACAATACGCACAAGGCCTGAAATTTGTGGGGAGGGGAATAATCGATTACATCAAAATCCCCCCCCC
>NW_026339606.1:0-797 GCF_001194135.2 Octopus bimaculoides | reverse complement strand
AAATAGAGTCTTTTTTTAGTTACCGTGCTCAATACAAAACTAGTTTCACGATTATTGTACAAACGAAATAAATCAATTTTTTTAAGAAATTAACTTAATTTAGAAGCACATTTTTCGATCTTCAGTTGTATATATCATATTTTAAGAAAAAATATAACTATAAAATATATTTACCTTCATTTATCCACATCAATTCGTAATTCAAGGTATTATTGGCGAATTTCTTGTTGAAAATGCACCTCAATTTGAAATACTTGTAATTATTTAAAATAAATCTATTTACATATATGCCAAACTAATTTCAACAATATCATTTGTTTAGCAATAGTAAAAATTTAGAATTATGAATTAGAAAAGCAACTTTAAAACGTTCAATGTTGACAAGTTTAAATGTTTATAACAGACAAATTTATAATTATGAATTAGAAAACCATGTTTAAAAATTACGATGCTGACAAGTTTAAATGTTCATAACAGTCAATAATATTAAAAGTGTGCATCAATTTATTTGAATGTACAAAGTTTCAGTCATACTGAGTTAAGAAGGGGGAAAAAACAAGGGAGAAATGAAGATAGTAAAAAAAAGGGATTTGGTTTACAATTTCTCTGATACTCTTTCCGTAATTTGTAGAAACTTTCGCTTGTAACGGTGTGATTTGGAATCTGGTATGTTTATAATTTTTTCTGCGAGCGGATCTGATTTTTGATTCGTTAAAGTACTGGTGACGTTTTGTTTTTCCGGTGGTCACGTTTGTTGTCCTGCTTGGTTGGCTTCCCTGTGGGGAACGGTCATCAGT
>NW_026339605.1:0-413 GCF_001194135.2 Octopus bimaculoides | reverse complement strand
TATATATATAGTGTATAAAGTGTGAGTGTGTTTATGAAAGAAATAACATTCATAAGCACTCACAATGGATACTAATACATACATGCATTTATCTATCTAAATCTATGCAGATGCATACATACATTCATGTATACATATGCACATAGATATTCAAGAACACACACACACAAATACACATGCGCATGCATGTATACTTTCAATACATCATCACCATCAATGAATATCCATGATCCATGATCTCTCTCTCGCTCTCTCTTTCACACATGCACAAGCACACACACACACACACACAATGTCTCATATGTGTGTCGTGTTTTTATTAATATAAAACTTGTCAAAAACTCCCTTACTAAATATCCACTCTGTATACATACATACATACATATATATATATATATATATATATATACACA
>NW_026339604.1:0-463 GCF_001194135.2 Octopus bimaculoides | reverse complement strand
TCGGATCAACTGGAACCCTCGACGTCGTAAGCGACGGTGTGCCAACAACACTATCTAGGGGTTTAGTGTGTCGGCAAATTGCTGAAAATAGTGCACTATTTGGGGTGTTCATTCTTGTGTAGAGTGAAATGACAGTATGTTCTAATGAAGCACTAATTCAAATTAATCACCTTTGATGGTTGATTCTATTTACGCAATGTATTAAATATATCATCTCACCAATGCACTACGAGTGTAACAATGTGTAGAAACAATTGTAGTGATATGGAATAAAGAATGTCGATCAATCCATTTCCTCTTATTCATCTTCTTCCTTTCCTCTCTCTCCCTCCTTCTCTTCTCTTCTCTCTCTCTCTCTCAATCTCTCCCTCTCCCTCTCTCTCTCTAATTATATATGTGTGTATGTGTGTGTGTTCTTTTATTCTTTTACTTGTTTCAGTCATTTGACGGCAGCCATGCTGGA
>NW_026339603.1:0-213 GCF_001194135.2 Octopus bimaculoides | reverse complement strand
GTATGCATGTATGTATGTATGTCTGTATGTATTTATGTTTGTATGTGTGTGTGTATGTATGTGTGCGTGCTGTATGTGTGTGTATGTATTTATGTATGCATGTAGATACATGAATATATACTTAAATATATGTATGCACTGACACACATATACATATATATGTGTGTGTTGAACAAAAGGAAGTAAAAAATTCGATGACGCGACTGATATATA
>NW_026339602.1:0-235 GCF_001194135.2 Octopus bimaculoides | reverse complement strand
TATTTTCTTTTTGCAATATTAATATGTATATGTATAACTCTCTATGGTCTTTTTTCTACTAGTCCACATGTAATGTTATATTCTATACACACGTGACCCTGTTTATTATACTTTGTCTCAACCTGTTAACATTTTTTTAAACATATCCATTAAATTTTTATTCTTATTTTTATGTTATAGTTTACCGCACATATGGACACTGATATGTCTATTTTTTTTCTCTTTCATCTGTCTT
>NW_026339601.1:0-488 GCF_001194135.2 Octopus bimaculoides | reverse complement strand
GTTCGGCTGTTAACCGAAAGGTTGGTGGTTCAAGCCCACCCAGGGACGTTCGAACGTTTATTTTTTTTTTTTTTACAAAATATTTAACTTTGTCAAATCTGTTTCCAATATAGATATTTTTTTGTTAATCCCGTCTTTGTTAATATAAGATTATTTGAATGTGAAGTTAAATGAAACATGGATAGAAATTTTTTTTAAAGTTGTAGATTAATGATATAAGAGTAAAAGAAAAGATGGATGAACGTTATTTCTCAGTATTGACACTGCCTTCGTCTCTTATAGAGATTTTCATAACGAGCTAAGCTGCTTGTTGAAATACCAAATTGTTTCGCATCAAACTCGTATTTATCATTTTCAGCCTTCCATACTTACCATAACCTACTTAAAGCTTTCACTGCTTTACAAAATAAAATCATCTGCAGATAATGCAATGCCTTATCTGTCTCTGTGGCGCAATCGGTTAGCGCGTTCGGCTGTTAACCGAAAGG
>NW_026339600.1:0-475 GCF_001194135.2 Octopus bimaculoides | reverse complement strand
GATGATGATGATGATAATAATAATAATAATAATAATAATAATAATAGTGAAATTAATATTAAGGCACGGCTAAATATTTTGTTTCATGTAGCAATGCATTAAATGGACCTCATTATTTCTTCGGTCCTCTAATACCACTAGTACTTTAATTTATCAATCCCCGATAGTTTGAAGAATAAAATTGGACATGTTGAGGTTAAATTGTCTATAACTCTACGGTGGTCTGTGAAATAAAGCGCCAGTTGTGTTCTGAAGTCGATAACCTATTATGAATATAACGAAATATTGTTAGCGTTCTTCTAGTGACGAATAACGGTTCATCCAAAGTTTCTACAATTTCGATTTTTATTATGTCATATCTTGATTCTTAGACGTTAATAATGGTCAAGTATTATTATAACTGAAATATATTAGATATTCATACTAACATATCTATTTATCTATACACCTCTCTCTCGCTTACCCTCTGTATATA
>NW_026339599.1:1362-2298 GCF_001194135.2 Octopus bimaculoides | reverse complement strand
AAGTTCTGAGTTCAAATTCCACCAAGGTCAACTTTGCCTTTCATCCTTTTAGGGTAGCAGAATCATTACAAAATGCCAGACAAAATGCTTTGCATCATTTCTTCCAAGTTTAAGTTTTGAGTTCAAATTCTGCCAAGGTGGACTTTGCCTCTCATCCTTTTGGGATTGATAAAAGAAGAACCAGTTAGGGGCTGGGGTTGATGTAATCAACTAGCCCCAACACCCAAAATTTCAGGATTATTATTATTATTATTATCTTCAAAATATTACCAAAAAAAGACAGGGACATGGCTGTAAGGTTAAGGAATTCACTTCACAATATTGGGGTCTCAGGTTCAGTCTCACTTCACAGCACCTCAAAGAATTAACTTCTTCTAAGGTTCCAGGTTGACCCAAGCCTTGTGAGTGGGTTTCGTACATGGAACTGATAAAGCCTATGGTATATATATATATGTGTGTGTGTGTGTGTGTGTATTCATGTATGCATATCTACGTTAGTACTTGTATGTGTATGCATATATGTGTGTGTGTGTCTGCTCATGTCTCCTTGTCTTGACATCTGCTGCTAATTATAAACAAATGTCACGTCACACAAACAGTGTTGTTTGTGTGCAGTGTTCCACCAGAAAACATATCCAACCATTGTGCTGTTCATGTTTGAAGAATTTGGTGAAATATTCTCTTGCTTGAAACCAGGTGAGGATTGGTGACCCTCATCGAGTGTAGTCATAGACTTGACTGAGTGGGACTCACAAGAAGCTGGGAAGAAACAAGACAAAATTATCAGAGTGAAAATACAGAGAAGAAAATACATCATCTGATGTATTATAAAGGTTTTGACATCCATTTCCCATAAATGGCATGGGTAGGACAGTTGAAGAGGAAGCAGTGAGCCAGAGGACTTTGCTGAGCTCCAATGAAAGATTTGGCAAGATT
>NW_026339599.1:0-587 GCF_001194135.2 Octopus bimaculoides | reverse complement strand
TTGCAAGATTTTTGATGTGAAATCGTGTGTTGAAATAGATGTTGTTGTACTTGGGGATGGTCATATTGCCAGTTTAGCCAATAAAAACACACGCACTGTATATTTTGGTGTTAATTTGCTTCAGCTTTATATTACATTAATCTTATTTCAGCCAGAGTTCTTTCGTCACAAAGACCACAGATGAGGTCACAGAAATAAGATTAATGGCCGAAATAAGATTAATGTAATATAAAGCTGAAGCAAATTAACACCAAATATACAGTGCATGTGTTTTTATTGGCTAAACTGGCAATATGACCATCCCCAAGTACAACAACATATATATAGTCTACACACCTTCAGCCCTTTTGCTACCCTCTCATATTTATCACTCACCCCTCTAACACACAACTTATCATTCACCTCCAATATCACACATCCTTCATATCCCCATCTCACTGTCACCTGTGTCCCTACTGCCATGCCCCTATCACCCCTACCTCTATCTTTCATCTCTCAATCACTCTCCCTTCTTCTTTTTACTCTGTCTTATTGCTTTGACAAAGACTGGCAGTAAATCTCTTCTCTTCACCATTCTTCCAATGAAA
>NW_026339598.1:0-500 GCF_001194135.2 Octopus bimaculoides | reverse complement strand
AATAATAATAATCCTTTCTACTATAATTTGGTGGGAGGAAGTTAGTTGGTTACATATCATCCCCAATGCTCCACTGGTGCTTATTTCATCGACCCCAAAAGGATAAAAGGCAAAGTCGCCTTCGGCCGAATTTTTTTTCAGGTCGTAGCGACGGGCGAAATACCGCTAAACATTTCGTCCAGCGTGTTAACGATTCTGTCAGGTCGCTACCTTTTTAATAATAATAATATTGGTTTCAAATTTTGTCACAAGGCCAGCAACTTTGGGAAATAGGGTAAGTTGATCACATCGACTCCAGTTACTCCATTGGCATATTTTTCATTCAACCCTGAAAGGATAAAAGGGAAAGTCGACCTCGGTAGAATTTGAAACCAGAACATAAAGACGGACGAAATGGTACTAAGCATTTTGTCCGGCATGCTAACGATTCTGCCAGTTCGTCGCCTTAATCATATAACATAATAATAGCACTTAGGAAAATGTATCTATATGGTTTTACA
>NW_026339597.1:0-238 GCF_001194135.2 Octopus bimaculoides | reverse complement strand
TATATATATATATATATATACACACATATATATATATACATATGTATAATATATGAATGCATATATAAAGGAAAGTATAACATGAGCACAAAATGAAAATATATATTTTTTCATATGCATATATATATATATATATATACATATGTATATATATATAGACACACATATATATACATATGTATAATATATGAATACATATATAAACGAAAGTATAACATGAGCACAAAATGAAAAAATA
>NW_026339596.1:0-216 GCF_001194135.2 Octopus bimaculoides | reverse complement strand
CAACTTAATGACATTGGTGACATCACAACTCAATGACGTTGGTGAAATCACAACTCGATGTAGGTGACATCACAACTTAATGACATTGGTGACATCACAACTCAATGATGTTGGTGATATCACAACTCAATGACGTTGGTGACATCACAACTCAATGACGCTGGTGAAACAACAACTTAATGACATTGGTGACATCACAACTCAATGACGTTGGTG
>NW_026339595.1:0-740 GCF_001194135.2 Octopus bimaculoides | reverse complement strand
ATGCCTGGAGCCATTAAAGGCATAAAGAAGTTTATAATTCCAGACTGGAACAAATTTAGTGATTTATCGGTAAGTTTTCAAAGAATTTCATCATCATTTAACGTTCATGTTCCTTGTTAATATGGGTTGGAAATTTTGATAGGTTCCAATAGTTTCAAGGACTGCAGCATGCTCCAATGTCTGCTTTGGAATGGTTTGTACAGTCGGATGCCTTTCCTAACGCCAACCACTTTACACTGTGTAAAGGGTGCCTTTTCGTTCCAGCAGCACTATTGTGGTCTCCTAACATACACGTTTCCCTCCTGAGGGAGGGATGTGTTTATGCTAGGGCAATGAGGGCTGGCTACATATAAATACGATACTTATATTTTTACTGTTTTTTTTTTTATAACGACAGGCATGGCTGCGTACTCTGAGTACAACCCCAGGAAGATCAAGACCTTATGAATAGATTTGAGTGACTGAAACTGAAATCTTGTCGTGTGTGTGCGTGTGTGTGTACTTGAGAGTATTTGTAAATCTACTTGTCCTAACAACCTTTGATGGTTATAAATTTGAATCAACATCGAACAAGCGGTGCCAAGGACAAGGAAAAATATTACCTTGCTTAGAAAGGAAAGGCATTCACCAAAGAAAATCTGTCACAAAGAATTCTGTCTGGTTTATGCAAACATAGATAAACGGACGTTAAGACGTTGACGGTGATGTTTATTTGTAAACTGCTGCAACTAGAATAAATC
>NW_026339594.1:0-219 GCF_001194135.2 Octopus bimaculoides | reverse complement strand
GAAGAGGTCTTAGGCCAACAGGTTTTGGGGTCTGATGATATGCCATAAAGTTAAACCTTTTAGGGACAGGAAACCCAGGGTAATCCCATAAACCGGCCTTCCCCAGTAAAATATGTACTACTCTACATCTTAAACTGTGCTTCTTGTCTGGATATGTTTTCTACAAACGCGGTCAGCCATTATTATGATTGACCGTTGACTGAACACTATTCAATTTTT
>NW_026339593.1:0-332 GCF_001194135.2 Octopus bimaculoides | reverse complement strand
ATAATTGTTAAAGAGGACAACAAACGTTAAGGCAAGACAAACATTTCAAGGCATATACATTATTATTAGTGGGAAAATTCAAAGTCTTACAGCTGTTTCTGGCATATCCCAGAGTATGGGATATTTTGTTATCAGATACAAATAGGGAAAATGAGAAGGGTATAGATTAATGAGATGACAACATAGAGGACAGGAGAAAAGCAATAAGGGGATACAGCTTTCTGATCATGTAGAAGTAAGTCCGTAAGTCCTTAGGTGCAATCCTGTATAAATCCATGTAGGTTAAAGTCCTAATAGTGTAAATATCCAAAAATAGACATGAGTATATCAAC
>NW_026339592.1:0-387 GCF_001194135.2 Octopus bimaculoides | reverse complement strand
TTCAAATTCTTTCATGTACGACTTTTCTAGATCTTGTTGGATTCTCTTTTTATCATCATCTCTGGTTATAATGGATCCTCTCACGGACGAGGGCATGTCCTGTCCTTTCCTCAACTCTTCTAGCTTTATATGAATCAAGCCAAGTGGTATTAGCTTTGAATCTACATCTACACAGGAAAGTTAGATGGTTTGAAAGATGAGCTAGTTTTTGATGGAGTTTCTCTATATGTCTCCATTGAAGTCTATATTTAAGAGATGAGGAGTTATGTACATTATTTACATTTGACGACTATGTCCTCATCTTGTTTGTTGTTAACACAACCTTTCAGCTGATATAGCCCTCCAGCCTTCATCAGGTGTCTTGGGGAAATTTCGAACCTGGGTTCT
>NW_026339591.1:1745-2186 GCF_001194135.2 Octopus bimaculoides | reverse complement strand
ATTTCTGTGAGTTTTCAATGCTTGATGTGTGTGAAAATATTCGTTTGTTTGCAGTTTATATTATGTGCAAAAGAGGACACTCGTGTCAGTTTAATGGGGAAACTTCTTTCATCTTTCGTTTCAGGGTTCCATCGTAATTTTACACTTTTTTTTCATGTTGCAAACGTTCCGTTTACCTTTTGTATGCCTTTTCTTTAATGTTAGATATTGTTAGTTTTTAATATATTTCGTTATTTCCTGTTGATCGTATTTTTCTTTGTATATTCCCAATAGTAATATTGGTTATACGTAAGAAAATATAAACACTGGGGCACATATATTCACATAATAAAACGCATACGCCCATTAGATATACACATGTGTATACTGATGTATATGTCACTGTTTACACACATTCACACACACACACACACACACACACACACACACACACACACACAC
>NW_026339591.1:0-773 GCF_001194135.2 Octopus bimaculoides | reverse complement strand
ATATATATATATATATACCTATAAATGCATACATATTATGTGTGTGTGTGCATATATGTATATATATATATATATTATGAGTTCATGTGTGTGTGTGTTTGCATGTGTATGGCTGTGTAGAAGCACATTTTCCAACGTTGCCAACTTTTCATATCATAACATATTTCATCTTGTTTTACTTTTTAAAATTTTGTTTCCGTTAGACTTTTTAAACTATTTGTTTTTTGTTTATTCTCAAAAAACAAAAAAGAAAACAAAAAACGAAAAAAATATACAAAAACCCAAATCACCTGTTGTTGTAGGTTTACCTTCTATTCATGTTTGTTTTTAGTGTGTTTTCTTTGTGTTAAATATATTTGGCCTCTCTATTCATCAACGCCGTAAAGATATGAAAGTTGCACCATATTTGGTTTTATAACGGCATTGATGATCGTGATAATGATCGCTGGAGGTGGTGATATTGATGATGATGATGATGATGAAGATGAGAAGAAGCAGGAGGAGGACGAGAAGGACGATGAGGATGAAGTGGTGTACGACGCCGACGATGACGACAACGACGTCAATTATAACGAAGAAAATGCAGAACAGAAAGCGGGATAGAAAAAGCAGGATATTGCCATTTTTGTCTTCTTGTTGGTTCCCATACTTACGTGCGTTCTGGATTTCTTATTAATATTTGAAAAATTTACTCATCTGTACAGTGCTTTATATATATAGAAAGCCTATGTCAGTTTGTCTGTGTGCGTGTGCGTCTGCATTTATGAGTCTAT
>NW_026339590.1:0-252 GCF_001194135.2 Octopus bimaculoides | reverse complement strand
TTGACATTCAGAAGAGCATCCAGCCATAGACACTATGCTAAAATGACATTGGAGCTTGGTGCAGCCTTACAGCTCACTGATTCCCTGTCAAACTGTCCAAACCATGCCAGCATGTAAAGTAGATGCTAAATGATGATGATAACAATGATGACGATGATGATGATATATTTTTTACCTTTTGTCTTTTCCTTGTTTCAGTCATTTGATTGTGGCCATGCTGGGGCACTGCCTTGAAGGATCTTTTTAGTCAAA
>NW_026339589.1:378-481 GCF_001194135.2 Octopus bimaculoides | reverse complement strand
ATGTATGTGTGTATGTATGTGTGTATGTATGTATGTGTGTGTGTATGTGTATGTGTATGTGTGTTTTGTGTGTGTATGTATGTATGTGTTTATGTATGTATGT
>NW_026339589.1:0-110 GCF_001194135.2 Octopus bimaculoides | reverse complement strand
TGCATGTATGTGTTTATGTATGTATGTGTGTATGTATGTGTGTATGTATGTATATGTGTATGTATGTTTGTATATATGTATATATGTGTATGTTTGTATATATATATATA
>NW_026339588.1:0-423 GCF_001194135.2 Octopus bimaculoides | reverse complement strand
CTAAATTTGGCAAAACACCACAGGTTTGTAGACAAATGTGTAAAGACGAAAGATTGGACTCCGAAAGCATTAATAATTTTTTTAGTATTTTTAATATCGACCTGTGGGATGATGAAAGCAAAGGCCAACGTTGGCGGAATTTGATCAGAGAAAGTGGAAAACATAATTTAATGCCAGAAAGAATTTTTTCCAAGAGACTAATGTTAGAGACACTCCAGCAATGTTGGAGAAAGTTAAGTCTGAAATTATCAACGGAAGTAAGAAAGTGTTTAATTACAAAAAAATCAATGTATTTTGATGTATTTAGTAAGTTCGCACTTACATAGTTGTTATTCTAACGAGGAAATAATATATCTATCTCTCTATATATATTTATATTTATATATATATATATATATATATACATATTTGTTTTGCAAGATT
>NW_026339587.1:0-546 GCF_001194135.2 Octopus bimaculoides | reverse complement strand
AGCAGGGTTCGCCACCACCCCTTGCCGGAACCTCGTGGAGCTTTAGGTATTTTTGCTCAATGAACACCCTCAACGCCCGGTCTGGGAATCGAAACGGGATCCTACGACCGCGAGTCCGCTGCCCTAACCACTAGGCTATTGCACTTCCATTTATAAATATACAGATGTATCATGTAAGTACGAAAGTATAAATGCATGGGCGTATTCATATTTATGTGCATAAATATGTTTGAGCATGTGCATATCACATGTATACACATATTTATATAAATATTTATATGTATACATACATAGATACATATATACATATATATGCATATATATATATGCATATATATATGTATATATATATATATATATATGTGTGTCTGTTTGTGTCCATATGTGTGCGCATGTGTGGTTCCCTACACATATACTATCTATCTATCTATCTATCTATCTATCTATCTATACACACACATACATACATATACGCATACGTACATACAAACATATATACATATATGCATCCATCCATATATATATATATATATATATATAGCTATG
>NW_026339586.1:0-768 GCF_001194135.2 Octopus bimaculoides | reverse complement strand
ATATAACGTATACAGTCACACACGCTCACACACATATATAACCCACTTTCTGTTATTGATTCTAGCTTTGTACAATTTCTTTTCTCTACGTCACTATTTGATTTGCGTCACGGGAAAAAAGCTTTTAGACACGCGGGAAATAAATCTATTTTGGTTGCAAATCTGAAACAGTTACATGCTTCTGCATACCTATATAACAGCACTTAAAATTTGTGTTAGGTTCTTTTTTTTTTTGGCATTTATAGTTTATTCTTGGTGAAAGTTTAGTAAGTGACATTTTCTGGTATACGAATTTCACAGCAGAAAACAAATTAAGTGTTATTACTATATACATATGTATGCAGCCTATCTATCTATCTATCTATCTATCTATCTATCTATCTATCTATCTATCTATCTATCTATCTATCTATCTATCTATCTCTCTGTCTCTCTGTCTCTCTGTTTGTCTGTCTGTTTATCTATCTATCTATCTATCTATCTATCTATCTATCTATCTATCTATCTATCTATCTATATATCTATCTATCTATCTGTCTGCCTGTCTGTCTGTCTGTCTGTCTGTCTGTCTGTCTGTCTGTCTGTCTGTATGTTTGTCTGTCTGCTTTTCTGTCTGTCTGTCTGTCTGTCTATCTATCTATCTATCTATCTATCTATCTATCTATCTATCTATCTATCTATCTATCTATCATCTTTTCAAGATATGTCAGTCTCTCTCTGTATGTATGTATGTATATATGTGTATATATATATATATATATATATATA
>NW_026339585.1:0-231 GCF_001194135.2 Octopus bimaculoides | reverse complement strand
TCGTTACCAGGCTGGGCGACATCTTTAACGATATTTCGTCTGCCGCTACTTTCTGAGTTCAAATTCCGCCGAGGTCGATTTTGCCTTTCATCCATCCGGGGTCGATTAAATAAGTACCAGTTACGCATTGGGACCCATGTAATCGACTTAAATCCCACTCCAAGCTGCGCTTTTGGCATTATCATTATTATTATTACTACTATGATATATATTACACCCCCCCACACACAC
>NW_026339584.1:0-207 GCF_001194135.2 Octopus bimaculoides | reverse complement strand
ATATATATATACGCTTATATATACACACGCGCATATATATGGGTACATGTATGTGTATCTATATGTGCATGTGAGTGTGTGTGTGTGTGGAGATGTGTATCGATGGATCTGTTCAAGCATCTAGATAGACAGACTTACAGACAGACAAGTAGACATGTGGCGTAGTGGTTAAGAGCGCGGGCTACTAACCCAAGATTCCGAGTTCGA
>NW_026339583.1:0-318 GCF_001194135.2 Octopus bimaculoides | reverse complement strand
GTGTGTGTGTGTGTGTGTGTATATCTATCTATATCTGCTGGTATGAACTGATAGGTCGGCTTGCATCTTCTTAAATTATATGTTTTTCTCTAATGAAATTATGCTCGTAGAGCATATTAATGTAAATTTCATGCGAATTAAATTATTCAGGATTAATTGAAACGGCTGTAAGAAGGGAAGATTACCAACTCGTTAATAAATAATTATCAATTTTCAATTCTATTTTCTTTTCTTCACTTAACCGGATATGGACTATAAGCTCTCTCTCTCAATCTCTCTCTCTCTCTATCTCTCTCTCTCTCTCTCTCTCTCTCTCTC
>NW_026339582.1:0-205 GCF_001194135.2 Octopus bimaculoides | reverse complement strand
CTATGCTTTTTTTTAGTCTTTACAACCTCTGGCCCTCCGCCCCTCTACGCCTTTCTCCACTTTTGAGAAAAACTACTACAGCATATCTTGGATGTGAATCAGTAGCGTAATTGGGAGTTGTAAGGAGGCGGTCCGCGCCGGGCGACGCTTTTATGGGGAAGGCACCTCTGGATCTGCTGTACGGGGTAGACGCGGAAAACTTAGG
>NW_026339581.1:0-251 GCF_001194135.2 Octopus bimaculoides | reverse complement strand
TGATGATGATGATGATGATGATGATGATGATGATGATGATGATACACATCATAACCATCATCACATCGTCGTCATCATGAAGACGACGAAGCTAGTAATTATAATTATGTCGATAAATCAACCATATTGATATCAACACACTCATTGATATCGACGTCACGTCATCATTATCAAGCTCCTCAACATCATCATCATCATCATCATCATCTTCGTCATCACCAGTACCACCACCAACAACGACCACCACCACT
>NW_026339580.1:0-330 GCF_001194135.2 Octopus bimaculoides | reverse complement strand
TATTATATTATGTATATACATATATATTATATTCTGTTATTATTATTATTACTATTATTATTATTACTATTATTATTATTATATACATTACTATATACATGTATACATACACGCTTATATTCATTGTACATATTCTTGCAATGCTAAAGGCTTCGTTTTTGCATATTTCCAGGTTTTGTCCATCACATGTTTTTGTTGTCTAATTTCGTATTATAATTGTTCGATTGTCACCTCCTCGTTAATCCTTGAGGCCCTATTTGTGTGCTTTCAATATATCCATTTGTTTAAATCGATCTACATAACTTTATAGATAAACATGAGTCCATATAT
>NW_026339579.1:0-235 GCF_001194135.2 Octopus bimaculoides | reverse complement strand
TTGCAAACCCTCTGGTACACACCACATTCAAACGTGTGCACAGACATATACACAGAGAGAGAGAGAGAGAGAGAGAGAGAGAGATACTAAAATAATAATTGTCAAGTTCTATAAATTTCAATAACTTTCTCCAGACATTGTAATTTTACAGGAAATATTCCTTATGCGTATACATATGAATGTCTGTGAATGTCTAAGTATTTTTGCCAGTAGGCAAAACGCACAAACGCACATA
>NW_026339578.1:0-204 GCF_001194135.2 Octopus bimaculoides | reverse complement strand
GTTAGTGTCTTTCGACTTTCTAAAAAGGTTCTTTTCTCAATCTTAACTCTCTGAGAAAAAAATCTTCTCTCCAAATATATATATATCATATATATGTATATACACATATGTATAATATATATATGACATATATAGGCGCAGGAGTTGCTTTTTTGTAAGTTGCTTGCTTACCAACCACATGGTTCCGGGTTCAGTCCCACTGCG
>NW_026339577.1:0-243 GCF_001194135.2 Octopus bimaculoides | reverse complement strand
CACACCGCTTGCAAATGTCCCTTTTTGTCACAAAAATGATATTTGGTTTCTTTGAAAGGACAGTCTGTCGCTTTGTGAGCCTTTCCACATCGGTAGCATTTCTCCTGGTTTGTGGAATAAGACTGCTGATGGTTCTTTTGAGGACTCTTATTCTTGTTCTGTTGGACTTGCTTGGTTTTGGAACCGTAGACATTTTCTTTTGCAACCTTTGCTGCGTCTTCAGTCTCGATGGCAACTTGGACA
>NW_026339576.1:0-458 GCF_001194135.2 Octopus bimaculoides | reverse complement strand
ACCTGGCGTGCTAACAATTCCGCCAGCATGCCGCCCTAATAATAATAATAATATTAAATTTAACCCCGAGCACAGAATTTTGAGGAGTGGAGTTGTTTTTATTGACAACAATTCTTGAGTGATCCTTTAATTTATAGAACTTAGGAAGATGAAAGGTAACGTAAACTTTGGTGGGATTTGAACATGAAAATGGCAAAGGAATGTAATCTAAATACCACACCAAACTAAGACCAGTGCTTCAGTAATGCACAGCTTTACCTGGGGGCAGCTTCACAGGTAAATTCACCAGAAAGGGTTCCAGAGCGAGGGAGAGGTAGAAAGAGAGCCGGGAAGTGAGTGTGGAATATAAAATAACTGCATTAAGGGCAGTGCTCCAGTATGGCCACAGCCTCTGGCTGAAATCAGTAAACACCCCTTGTCCACCATCCCCCCTTCCCCGATATTCCATTTACTACCGG
>NW_026339575.1:0-370 GCF_001194135.2 Octopus bimaculoides | reverse complement strand
GCGGCAGTGGTAGTGGTGTTCGTGGTGATGGTCATTAAAACAGAAACCATCCTCCAACAGGTGTTCCTTACATTAAATATTCATAGAGAAACCAGTCTCTCCTCCTGGGATCTGAGTAGATCTGAATCAAGATGGCGGAGGGGGTGGGGGAGAGGATGTTTTATCTGTATGCATGCTTGTATGCATGTATGTATGCATGTATAGGTGTCTATTTGTATACGTGCATATGTATGTATATATGTGTATATCTTATAAATATATATATGTATTTATCTATGTATGCATATATCTATATATATATATACCTTATATATATATATATATACCTTTATACATACAAACAAATCTACATATACATACATACATACAT
>NW_026339574.1:317-630 GCF_001194135.2 Octopus bimaculoides | reverse complement strand
TATATATATATATATATATATATATATACATGTATTTGTGTGTGTCTGTGTCTGTGTATATATATATATATATTGATGTAGTTATATATATATATATATGTATATGTATATGCATATATATATATACATATGTATATGCACACATTTAGTAGATATATATATGATGCATGTATGTATGTATGTGTATGTATGTGTGCGTGTATGTATGTATGTGTACATATGTATGTGCGCATGTATGTGTATTTATACATGTATGTATGCATGTGTATGTATGTATGTATTTATGTATGCATGTGTATGTATGTGTACGTAT
>NW_026339574.1:0-181 GCF_001194135.2 Octopus bimaculoides | reverse complement strand
ATATGTGTTTGTGTACTTATGTATGTGTGTGCATGTATGTATGTGCATGTATGCATGTGCATATATGTATGTGTACGTATGCGTATGTATGTATATATGTATGTGTGCGTGTATCCAGCTTGTTTTGAGCTGTGTTTCTTGTGGTTGTTAGTATTCGTATCGTATTAATGATTGCTATGTT
>NW_026339573.1:0-249 GCF_001194135.2 Octopus bimaculoides | reverse complement strand
GGTACTACTAAAGCAGCGCGGACCCGAACGCGCAGTCGCGCCAGCTAGTCGTGAGTGGTCGGTCCTAACCCTTACCACGTATTCATTTGCACACGCGGGTTAGGGATAGGGTTAGGATTAGGATTAGGATCGACCACTCAAGACTAGCTAGCGCGGACGCGCGACTGCTCGTTCGGGTACGCGCTGCTTTAGTAGTACCATAAATCTTTCTATTATAGGCACAAGGCATGGTTTTTGAGGGAAGGAGCA
>NW_026339572.1:0-256 GCF_001194135.2 Octopus bimaculoides | reverse complement strand
TCTGTACCATGGTTTCAAGTCAATTTTAGTAAGATAAAAATTATAAATCTCACGAAGGTCGGACTATCATCGGCAGAATGACCAGACAACATTCGAGATATGAGTCAAAGAGGGAGCATGGTTCGTATTCGAATATCTAATTTTCCAAATTTACCGCGTATTTGCGGTTTACCTATTCGGCAGTAAATAATTTCGAAAGGGAATGAAAAATTATCCCTACTTTTTGTGGTATGTAGTCTTGCTGCTATTTCTAGCG
>NW_026339571.1:0-277 GCF_001194135.2 Octopus bimaculoides | reverse complement strand
TTTATATATATATATATATATATGTATATATATATATAAATAAATGGGAGAGTCATTTTCTTTTTGTGCTTATTTCTTTTTTTTTTTATTTGTATTTTTACAAAAACTCACAAAAAGAATTTTGCAAACCAAATTCAAAAACGAAATAAATATATATTGTTTCTGTATATATGTACCTTCATGTGTGCATGTATATGTGTCTGTGTATTTATACAGCATCATCAACTATGGATGGATAGATAGATGGATAGATAGATAGATAGATAGATAGATAGAT
>NW_026339570.1:1284-4668 GCF_001194135.2 Octopus bimaculoides | reverse complement strand
TATATATATATATATATATATATATATATATATATATTAAATAAGAAGGGATCTGGGAATCCCGGCAGCAGTCTTGTTAATGTGGCTACTGGCATGTGTAGTAATGTAAATGTTCCCTGTTGGAACATTAGTTACACATTAACTGAAAATCCAGAAGTTGCCTTTAGTATGTATGTTTATGATACACACACACATACATGCACATGCCTATACAGCGAACATGTATGAATATAATGCATATGTTACATGCATTTGTAAGTGTATAAATATTAGTATATACATATATTTTATTTGCATATGTGAATACACAACCCAAATATATATTATCAATTGGTGTATATTTGTAATAAAAATGTAAATTGGAAGTACTTTCGTTCTTAGGGGCTCATTTCATGTCAGGTAGGTTGTTTTAGTTTCACTATTGAAAGTATTATTTATAAGTGTAGAGTAACTGTATTTGTCTCTATATGAGATCTTCACTATCAACCTCCTGTTCCCAATCTACTTATGTTTTTCCAATAGACCTAGACTAGCGTTTGTTCAAGCTGGGTAGTATCACCTTTGGGAGTGAGGTCTGTAAAGATAATGGGTATTTTTCCTATTATCAGTATTGAGTTCAAGTCTCGCCAAGGTCAACTTGCCTTTCATACTTTCAGGATTGATAAAATAAAGTACTGGTCCAATGCTGAGGTCAATCATATTAAACAACTTTACCCCTGCTCTTAAAATTGCTGGTCTTGTGCCTAAGTCAGAAACCATTATTATTGGTATACTTTATATATTTGAACTATTGGGTATAATCAAAGTAAGATGATGCAATTTTATACTTTGAAGAGTCATTATACTACTTAACAAAATTTTGTGCTGAAATATTCTAATTTATATAGGGTTCTTATATTATTTGAAAAACAAAGTGTTTATATTTCATCAATTTATTCAATTAATATTAGCCAAGTTGTGATTTGTTGCTTTTGTGTATTTTATAATTTTTATGAAGTTAAGACATTTTTTGAAGAAACCCTTTATAATTTTTCTTTTAATTTTTTTTCCCTTTTGCCTTTAAACATTTGATCTTTTTTTTTTAAAGAAAATATTTGATATGTATTATATAAAAAAATTTCAGATATTTTATAATTTTTTTTATGTTCTTTTTCGTCTCTTGCATTTTCTGTGTGTCTGTCTATCAGCCTGTGCCTCTCTCTCTATCGTATATATATATGTGTGTGTGCGTGTAATAATTATTATTTAATTAGGCAGGAATCATACAATGTACATTGTATAGTGGGGTATTCTACCACCTGTGTGTGTAAATATATATTAAAATTGATAAGAAAAGTACAGTGAACTTGTCCTCAGAGAAAATTTGAAAGGAGAGAACTGAATGAAAGGCAGTAGAGTTTTATATCCTTAAAGTTAAAAGAAAAATGGCTACACACTTCTCCTTGCCCTTAGATAACCATAGAAATCTCCTAGTGAGAAGCTCTACAGCATCTACCCTATGCAATCAAGCACTTTTAAATGTGTGCACTGACAATGCAACACCTGCAGTAACAATACTACTGCCATAAGTGGGCATTATTGTATTACTAAGATGCTTTATTGTATTATTACTCAGAACTTCTGTTGCACATCATCTAACCTTATATATTTCCTCATATGCAAACTCTGCAGTTCCCTTTACATTGAAAATGGGTTGATGTCTTGCTGATCACTATCAGTAGCATAATCGAAGCATATTGTTAGGCATATCAGGCCAACTTCTTGCTACCCACTTCAACACTACAGGCCATTCCATCACTCACTTTTCATTCTGCAGTATCACCATACACCAGGGATCCACATTCTCGAGGAAACAAAAGGAGCAACATTTCATATTCTAACTTTGCACTATGTCACTGACAGATCTAAATAAACATTTTTTTCTTTTGAATCTTACGCCTATTTTTAGTTTATTAACCTTTTGCATTCAGATTTCTGTCTCATATGTAATGCTTATTTATTCACATTGGTTTGAATTTGTCATGCATTGCCTTGCAGCTTTTAGATTTCAATGATGTGATTGTTTATGTTTAGAATAATGTAAAGTAAGTGTGAGAGGCTGGATTTGGCCAGTTTGAAGATAAAACAGGTAGATTATTTTTGCCAGATATGGCTGGTTTAAATGCTACACGTTAAATCCTTTCTTTTCCTTCATTTTTTTTCTTATCACCTCTTTTTTTCCTTCACCTTGCTTTTGACTGTGTCTGCTTCCTCTCATTTGGTTATTCTTTCCTTTTTTCTTCTTATATTGTCTCTCCTAACACTTCTTATTTGCATATGACGCTCACGTGGTCCTGTGTTCCTTATCAGTTGCAGCCAGTTTTATTTTAACTTCAGGGATGTAAAATTTTGCTGTTTTTTTTTATTTTTCACCTTTCAAATTTTCTCTGAAGAAGGGCAGTGTTTCGAACATTGGATTTTCCACTTCCTAAAGCAAGTTCATTGCACCTCTTTTATCGATCTTCATATTACATAAGTCTTGCTAGTGCAGACCAGTATCACCCTATGTGGTGTCAGTTTGATCATATCTATCTATCTGTCTATCTATCTATCTATCTATCTATCTGTCTGTCTGTCTATCTATCTGTCTGTCTATCTATCTATCTATCTATCTATCTATCTATCTATCTATCTATCTATCTATCTATCTATCTATCTATCTATCTGTCTGCCTGCCTGCCTGCCTGCCTGTCTATCTATCTGTCTGCCTGCCTGCCTGCCTGTCTATCTATCTATCTATCTATCTTTCTATCTCTCTCTCTTTTCTATCTCTCTCTCTTTTCTATCTCTCTCTATCTCTTTCTCTCCCTCTCTCTATCTATCTATCATCTGTCTGTCTGTCTTTCTCTCTCTCTCTCTCTCTGAATGCTAGAGCAACTATATGAATGAATATATTAAACATATGGATATAATATTTCAATCAAAATGTTTAAGTGATAGATACATTTTGAGCATGTTAGTCTTGCAATGGAATCCGAAAAGAAACGTTTGTTTGAGCACATGTGAATGTGAAGTTGTGTATGAAAATCTGAGTCTATGCATTTATATTTGTTTGTGTATATATCTCTCCTGTCTGTATGTATACACACACACACACACACACATACACACACACACACACACATCAATGTTTTCAATAAATTTTGCAAAACCACACAATGAAAGTTAAAAGAAATTAAAAATACTCATCAATGGTGACTACTGTTTCACAGTATTTCGGTATTTCATAAATCTACAGAGAAAAGAAGTTAGTAGCTGGCTTCCCTGCTCTGCATTGTGTTTATAGACACAAACTATAGGCAGAATCTGTAGATTTCCTGATAAGGGGTCATAACCCTGAAATAT
>NW_026339570.1:0-1009 GCF_001194135.2 Octopus bimaculoides | reverse complement strand
TAAACACCTAAAACTCCATGCGGCTCCAGCAGGGGATGGTGGCGAACCCTGCTGTATGCTTTCACCACAACTTTCTATCACTCTTTCTTCCTGTTTCTGTTGTGCCTGTAATTCAAAGGGTCAGCCTTGTCACACTGTGTCACGCTGAATATCCCCGAGAACTATGTTATGGGTACAGGTGTCTGTGGAGTGCTCAGCCACTTGCACATTAATTTCACGAGCAGGCTGTTCCATTGATCGGATCAACTGGAACCCTTGACGTTGTAAGCGACGGAGTGCCAACAACAACAATATATATGCAGAGTTTCTACAGCTGGATGCCCTTCCTAACGCCAACCACTCTGAGAGTGTAGTGGGTGCTTTTACGTGCCACTGGCACACTGTGTAAATTTGCAGTTATGCTTATGGCTAATACTTTAAACCAATCTATTACTGACTTGGTATTTTTCCAAGTCCGTAAAATTAATTCAGTATCTAACGTGGTTAAAACACAATCTAAAATATATTTGCTAATAATACCTATTCCAGTTTTAGCTGGATTAATCAATCTACATTTAGGTTTTCTATTAAAATTAGCTTTATGGTCTTATAGGGTAATAAAAGGGTGGCGAGGGGGAAGATATTCTATTCTACCACTAATTTTAAGTTTGTTTGCTATTCTTTAAACAAATGTTCTTTAAACAAATATTCTTTAAACAAATGTTTTGTTTTTGTTTGATTATACTGTCATTTCCATTCCATTCTGACAAAACTGTCCGACAAATGGGAATGTGAAACTCTGAGTAAGTTTTTGTGATATTTCTGCTGCTTTTAAATGAAGCATATTACTCTTCCTCTGGTATATGAGTACTCTTTTTTCCCACCTTGTTTCACATTTATGTGCTTACTCTGTTATATGTATATAACTAGTTTTGTACAGTACACTTTTCTTGATGGTGTCTGATACAATTCCCTGCTATCACTGTTCTTCCAGTCCTTCCAAACCTGTTTCTTTTGTCTAATAGCCCTG
>NW_026339569.1:0-289 GCF_001194135.2 Octopus bimaculoides | reverse complement strand
ACCACTCTGAGAGTGTAGTGGGTGCTTTTACGTGCCACCGGCACGAGGGCGAGTCACAAAGGACTGGCAACGGCCACGTTCAAAAGGTGTTTTTTATGTGCCACTTGCACGGGAGCCAGTCCAACAGAACTGGCAACGACCTCACTCGAATGATTTTCTAACATGCCACTAGCACAAGTGCTAGAAGGCAACGCTGGTAACGATTATGCTCTAATGGTGCTATTTACAGCCACTAGCACGGAAGCCAGACAGCTGCTCTGGCATGAACACGCTCGACAGTGCTGTTAGT
>NW_026339568.1:0-221 GCF_001194135.2 Octopus bimaculoides | reverse complement strand
GTATATATATATATGCATATATATCTGTATATATACATATGTATATGTACATATATGTATATATATATCTATATACATATGTTTTATATACATATATGTACATATACACATATATATACATACATATGCATATATATATACACATGTATATATAATCACACATATATACATATACATATTTATATACACATAGACACACACACACACACACACACACACAC
>NW_026339567.1:0-1359 GCF_001194135.2 Octopus bimaculoides | reverse complement strand
ATATATATCTATATATATATATATATATTATATATATATATATAATTTTAAATATTACAAAAACATTTTATACAGTTTTTATCAGCAGATTAAGCTCAAGTAAAAAACAAATTTGGTGGGAGTGGGATTAAGTCATTAGATAAAAGTTATCTTTTTGTGTGTTTTTATTTTTTGTTGTTGTTTTTAATTTTGAGAGCGGTGAGGGAAAATCAAATGAGATATTCCAGATGGCAGCATGTGCATCAGAGAAAGTAGTATAAAGCTATAAGAATAGTTTGGGATCTCATTATGAGGAAATAATTGTGTCATTGTACTTTAGAGAGAAATATTCATTACCATGACACATTAATTGTAGAAAATTCTGTTAGACACACATGCATGCATGTACATACATACATATATGCGTGCATATATATATGCATATGTACATATACATATATGCATACATACATACACACTCAAACGCACACATGTATACAGATACATAAAAATACACGCGTATATGTATACATACACATCTATCTATATAAATATATACACGTACATATCCCAATATGTTCAAAAAGAAATAAACAAAATAGAATTATTCATAAGGGATATGAAAAAAAAAGGGATATTAAAAAGTATTTACTACAGAAAAGTGTTTTGACATAAACAGTTTGTGTCTATGCCAAATTAGGATCATATTTATATTTTGAAGGAAATAAAAACTAGAGATATATCATTTTCCTTTCTTTTTTTCACTTTCACTTTCCCAGAATTTGGATTATTTGTAACAATTCATTTTTTTTTTTTTTTTTTGCTTTAAGATAAAATGATGGAAGAAATGCTATGAAACCAATAAATATCTTTGTTTGAGAAATTGCTTTCCAAGAATTATTTAGGACAAAGTTTGCCACAGACAACTGTTTAGAAGCAGTTCAGTTTGGATTGTTGGATTTTTAATTAATAAATACATTTATCCTGCATTGTTTTACAATATTTTATTCTTAATTATAATTTTTGGTTTTTATGTTATCTTTATCATATTATGCGTGTCATTTAACTTAAACCCTCCATGAAAATATTGCACTAACATTAGCCAAATGCAACTGACTGCAAACTGTGACTGTACTGCACTTAATAAAACAAGCAACGTGGAAAAAGATTGCAAACATTGAGTACATTTCTGGTGAATTTACACTTTCTGGACAAGAAATAACCTCAATGAGACAACAATAGAAAATGTTATCACAATTTCCCGACAAGCATCAAAAAGACTATCACTGAACAGAAATACAAAAAGAAACAAAATGACCAAAAAGCTTACATATAAACTGACTGAATATAGACATTATATATATATATATGTATATATAT
>NW_026339566.1:0-541 GCF_001194135.2 Octopus bimaculoides | reverse complement strand
GAATTACCTTTTCTAGTAGTATTTGAGCCAACATAATCTACACGTGCCTCACAAATTGTGTTGAAGTTTCCTAGCACAACTAAAGAATGTGATGTACTGAGAAACTTCTCTAGATCCGGAAAAAAAGTAATTTTGCCCTGATAGTTGGGGTGCATAAATTGCAACCAATCTAAAAACTTTACCATGGCTGAGCGTTAAGTCCATGACGACCAGCCTACCTTCTGGATCTGAAAAATTAACTTTTTCTCAGAAACCCGGTTTCTTTTTAATAGGACCAACACTCCACTCCCCCTAGAAGGACAGCCTGGAGAGAAGAAACTCTCGTAGCCATTCAACAGGGGGAGCAGATCTCTTGGCCCTCTCAACCGGGTCTCTGTAGCAACAACAACATCCAAATCGCGCAACCTGATGTCATTGAGGAAGCGACCTTGCTTCCAGCCTGTCACCAAGCTACGCACATTTAAACAACCTACATGAATAGACTCCATTAGTTACCTCGTATCAGTGGTTCGGCGGTTCTTCTTTTTCTTTCTCCTTTTCT
>NW_026339565.1:0-364 GCF_001194135.2 Octopus bimaculoides | reverse complement strand
TCGCAATTAAAATGCAGATCACTGAACACTTTGTAAGTCATTAATATCTGGTTTACGTCTGCTTGGCATCGAAGCATTGTAAGGTTGTTTCTCTCCCTTGAGTTTTTCTTCTTGTCTTCCTCTTTACCATCGTCTTTTGTTTAAATGATATCTGCTCAAAAGACAACTGACAAACAGACAGACAGACTAACAAACATAAACAGACAGGCAGAAAGAAAGATAGGTAGATAGATAGATAGATAGATAGATAGATACGCTGTTACGTTAGAATTTTTTTAATTTACATCTAATATTAATTACGTGGCATTCTGTCATATGACAATTACTTACACAACATCATTTACACATTTATATATATATATAT
>NW_026339564.1:0-270 GCF_001194135.2 Octopus bimaculoides | reverse complement strand
ATATATATATATATATATATATGCATACATACATATGCATATATATACACATACATATATATACACACACAATTGTGTATCAGTATGTATGTGTATATATATGTATGTATATACATGATGATGATACATCTATACATATATATACACACCTCTATACATATATACATCTATACATACATATATACATCTATACATACATATATATATATACATCCATCATACATATATACATATATGTCTATATATATATATATATATATATATATATAT
>NW_026339563.1:0-302 GCF_001194135.2 Octopus bimaculoides | reverse complement strand
TAATTAACTATATGTTAATAAATTAATTTATATCTATATACTCTCCATTTTCGTCTTGTTTATCATTTTCTTTATTTTTAATATACCCATTTATATCGATATGATATTTATCGTAGATATAGGGTACTGAACCAATGTAACTAGGATGATTTCATCCCTATAAGAGAAGTACATATCCTCCCAGTGGGAAAAAAAAATCATATATGTACGTATGTATGTATATATATCCGGTTATCCCATAAGTTCTGTCCTAATTTTGAATAAAGAAAACAAATGATCAAATGTTATATTTAATTGAAATT
>NW_026339562.1:0-333 GCF_001194135.2 Octopus bimaculoides | reverse complement strand
TCAATCATTGAGATTTGGCCATGCTACAGTAATTATTTCAGTGGTTTTAATCAATGATATTAACCCCAGTAATTGATTCAAAATAGTAATTATTTTATCATTTTCTATCCAATGACTATGTTACATTACATTTTTGACATGGAAGAATGCTCTTCCTAGCACCAGCCAGTTAACAGAATGTGCTGGGTGCTTTTACATGGCCCCAGCATCAGTGAGGTCACCAAGTACCAAGTACAAGATAAGACCCCTCAGCTGAGCAGGGAATAGGCTGGAGGAATAAGAAACTGTGATAGGGGGTGAGGAGTAGGTGTCTTGTTCAAGAGGTGAATACCT
>NW_026339560.1:155-421 GCF_001194135.2 Octopus bimaculoides | reverse complement strand
TATGGATGTACGTGCGTACCTACGTACGTATGTATGGATGTACGTACGTAGCTACGTACGTATGTATGGATGTACGTACGTATGGATGTTCGTACGTACCGACGTACGTAATGTATGGATATAAGTACGTACCTACGTAAGAATGTATCGAGGTACGTACGTACGAAGGTACGTACGTATGGATGTACGTGCGTACTTACGTACCTATGTATGGATGTACGTACCTACGTACGTATGTATGGATGTACGTACATACCTACGTACGT
>NW_026339560.1:0-145 GCF_001194135.2 Octopus bimaculoides | reverse complement strand
CGTACGTATGTATGGATGTACGTACGTACCTACGTACGTATGTATGTATGGATGTACGTACGTACCTACGTACTTAATGTATGAATGTACGCAGTTACCTACGTACGTATGTATGGATGTACGTACGTACCTACGTACGAATGTA
>NW_026339559.1:0-205 GCF_001194135.2 Octopus bimaculoides | reverse complement strand
TTGTGGGTGTGAAGTCCCCATGAAGGGGTCTTTGTAACTTCTAACAAGAAAACATTTTAGAAATATAACTTTATTTGTGTGTAATCTGTATGGTTAAAATTTCTTAAAGATCCATTCAATACTTTTGACGTAGTTTTGGATAAGAAAAGAAATGGCTAATGTGTGTGTTTGTGTGCATATATGTGTGTGTGTGTATGGGTGTATA
>NW_026339558.1:0-376 GCF_001194135.2 Octopus bimaculoides | reverse complement strand
ACAGAGATGTGTGTGTAATCGACTTCACCAAATGCTTCCATACTTGTGATTCGTGAATAATTTGACCTCGGATAAATGTTAGGCTCTTCATTCGATTTTTTAAATTAAAAATGAATAATATTGCTTTATATTTAAGATTCACTTCTTTAAAAAGGTTCCTCAATGTCAACTTCCGGTATTGACGTAACAACGGCAAAAAGCTTCACTCTCTATTTTGTGTGTGAGTGTGTGTGTGAGTGTGTATGAGAGAGAGAGATTAAATACTACATACACACCGCTCTCTCCCTCTGTCTCACACACATACACACGCACACACACACCCCGTAACTCACTCACACTCTGTCTCTTACAAACATACACATACATAAATGTATAC
>NW_026339557.1:495-656 GCF_001194135.2 Octopus bimaculoides | reverse complement strand
ATGTATGTATGTATGTATGGATGGATGGATGAACGAACATACGTACGTGTGTACGTACGTATATATGTATGTACGTATATACAGGGCGGCGAGCTGGCAGAATAGTTAGCGCGCCGGGCGAAATGCTTAGCGGTATTTCGTCTGTCTTCACATTCTGAGTT
>NW_026339557.1:0-293 GCF_001194135.2 Octopus bimaculoides | reverse complement strand
TATGTATGTAAGAATTATCTATTTATGTGTGTACGAACGTACATATGTATTATGTATGAATGTATGCTTATACGTACATAGTATGTATTTATGTATGTATGTATGGATGGATGGATGGATATCCCGTACGTACGTATGTATGTGTACGTACTTACGTACGTATACATGTACGCATGTATGTATGTAAGAATGAATGAATGTATGTATCTACGTAGTACGTACGTATATCTGTCTGTCTGTATCTATGCATGCATGTATGTATGTATGCATGCATGTATGTATGTATGTATGTA
>NW_026339556.1:302-446 GCF_001194135.2 Octopus bimaculoides | reverse complement strand
TGTTCCTTGTATCGTTTGTCCGTTCGTTCGTTTCTTCGTACGTAAACACGTACGTTCGTTCATTCGGTCGTTGGCTAGTTCGTTCCTTCGTATAAACGAACGTACGTACGTAGTACGTTCGTTCGTTATTTCGTTCTTATGTAC
>NW_026339556.1:171-276 GCF_001194135.2 Octopus bimaculoides | reverse complement strand
TCGTTCGGACGTACGTTCATTTGTTTGTTCGTTCGAACTTTCTTTCGTTCGTTTGTTTATTCTAATGTACGTACTACTTACGTACGTACGCTCGTTCGTTCTTTT
>NW_026339556.1:0-136 GCF_001194135.2 Octopus bimaculoides | reverse complement strand
GTACGTCCGTTCGTTCGTATGTACGTACGTAGGATCGCTCGTACGTCCGTTCTTTCCTTCGTTGGTACCTACGTACGCAATTACGATCGTTCGGTCGTTCGTTCGGACGTACGTACGTTTATTTGTTTGTTCGTTC
>NW_026339555.1:0-210 GCF_001194135.2 Octopus bimaculoides | reverse complement strand
ATAATGCGTATATGCATCTATATGCATATATATGAATATATATATATATATACACACACACAAACACACACACACACACACATATTTGCTCGTGTGCGTGCACATGGGCAGGCGTGTGTGTGTTTGTGTCTGCATGTATATAATTACAATATAAAGTCTGCAGCTCTTTTAGTGGTTAAGACAAACATCATATAATTGGTCCAATTTATC
>NW_026339554.1:0-437 GCF_001194135.2 Octopus bimaculoides | reverse complement strand
ATTATACATATAGGTATATATGTATTGGTATGTACCTATATGTACATGTAATGAATTTATGTAAGTATATACAAATGAATAAATACACAGATTCAGCCACACACACATAGTCCTATTATTTCAATATTTACAAGTTCTCGTTTTCATCTTCCTATAGTGTGAAGTGTTTAAAGAATGATGTCCTATCTCTCTCTCTCTCCTTCTTTCTTCTCGTCTATTTCCTTCTCTATTTCTTTTCCTTTTTCACTCCGTCTTTCGTTCCCAAAACAGAAGTTAAAGATATACACAGTTAGAGAATGGAAGCCTTATAGTACAATACTAATGCCATGAGTTTATATAACACACGGGTATCATATACCACCCTAAAATATATTGAATGGTATCTGTCTCTGTAGCAGGTGACCTGACCCATGTGAAAGACTGAAGTTAATACTATA
>NW_026339553.1:0-202 GCF_001194135.2 Octopus bimaculoides | reverse complement strand
TATATATATATATATATGTATATATATATATACGTATGTATATATATATACGTATATATATGTGTATATACATGTGTATATATATATATGTATATATAGATATATAAGCATATGTATGTATGTATATATATATATGTATATATGTTTATATTTGTATATATATGTATGTATATATGTATATATATATATATGTATATATATG
>NW_026339552.1:0-228 GCF_001194135.2 Octopus bimaculoides | reverse complement strand
TACTATGGTAGACAAATTTAGAGAGAATGAATTAACGAAATGATAAACTTAGGAGGATATTCTTTGGAATTTTCGGTAACATAATTGAATGCCGAAATCGTGAGACAGAAGTGAAAAATATTTTTGGAATTCTGGGAAACAGAATTTAATGAAACAGCAAATGCCAGTGAGTTTAGGCGAGAGCCACTTCTGCACTTTTATACTATGGTAGACAAATTTAGAGAGAAT
>NW_026339551.1:0-459 GCF_001194135.2 Octopus bimaculoides | reverse complement strand
AGTAAATTTGAAATGCCATCTTATGAAAGCCGGTCTGCACACAGCATTAAGTAATAGCTAGTCTGGTTTTTGAACATTAATTAATAATTAAATACATTAAACATACTAATTTTATTGTCAAACAACACTAACGAGACGTTCATATCTATCTATCTATTTATATCTTTCTCTTCTCACTCCCTCTCTCTCCTTCTGTCACTATATCTCTCTCTTTCCATATATATATATATATATATATAATACAAATGATATATGAGCATCTGCATGTATACATAATATATATATGTATGCATGTATGTATGTATGTGAATATACATATGTATATAGATAGAGATATATAGATATTATTACAGGCATATATACATATTTAAGTGTACACTATATAGATACACTCTTATATACAAATACACATAATTATGATATACATAAAATATATAATATATATATATATATATATAT
>NW_026339550.1:0-201 GCF_001194135.2 Octopus bimaculoides | reverse complement strand
AGTACTTTAACTTCTACCATGGTCATCTAGGACTATCAATTAGCACATATCTTTAAATTGGAAATTGTACCTTTATAACATATATTCCTGATCTCTCACCTTAACATTTAATCATAAATATGATTTCAACCTTACTCCATAGAAGATATTCTTTCACACCACTTCTGCTATTGCTGCTAGTTTTCTCAATATGTATCTTAA
>NW_026339549.1:0-413 GCF_001194135.2 Octopus bimaculoides | reverse complement strand
GGGAAGGGTTGGTCAGTTTGTAGTGTGTGCGTGGTGTGATGCGAGGGTATAGATCTATACTCGAAATAACGTGATTATACATAACAATTAAAATCTATTTTTTCATTAAATTTATATACAATTTTAAATGATTAATAATCAAGTTATTTTATATAGCCAGACATACATCTAGTTCAATTACAAGCAGGGGATTTGTCACACAATCAACCAAGTGTAACCATATAAAATCCTTTTATGATTGTGTGTATCCGTTCTTGGGCAGCCAATATAGTACCTTCGGAGGACTTTCTTCAAATTCCCTTTTGTTTAATTAGTCTCAAATCCGAATGTTTCTTTAAGCAGTGTACCTGAAGATATTCCATGCTTTGATTTTTCTTATTCAATTATTTTTACCTCTTACCATGGTGTTTTCT
>NW_026339548.1:1751-1932 GCF_001194135.2 Octopus bimaculoides | reverse complement strand
GACATCATCATGTATGTATGTATGTATATATGTATGTATGTATGTAGGTAGGTAAGTAGGTATATATGTACGTATGTATAACGTAAAAGAGAGGAATTTAAATCTGGGCAAGTAACCTACTAGTAATCTAATATAATCCGGATCTGCCTAACCACATCGAATGGCAGGTGATATTCAGAAT
>NW_026339548.1:0-193 GCF_001194135.2 Octopus bimaculoides | reverse complement strand
AGAATAGCGACAACATGAATTTCTTCCATCTTCTTGCTCTGTTAGAAGATTTGAGAAAACTTATATTAATGTGTCAAACTTGTGAAAATTCTATTTATTTATTTGTGCAGCTGAAGGTGGCATTGCATTTAAATTGATGTAATGATTGCATTGTTCAATTAAATGAAACGGACGTACTGCATCACTACTGTTA
>NW_026339547.1:0-328 GCF_001194135.2 Octopus bimaculoides | reverse complement strand
TGAGTGGACTGGAGCAACGTGAAATAAAGTGTCTTGCTCAAGGACACATCTATGTATCTGGGTCCAATTCCAAACATAAATTGGTGAATGTATGAAATATTGTTTGACATTTATTTCTTTTTCCAGTAAATGAAATAGAATTATCAAAACTATATTTAAGATTTCAGTTTGTAACTTATTTTATTTTTGTTTTAATATGAATTTACTTTTTTCACTCTGCATCAAGCTATATCTTGCGTTAATACACTGAAGCAGTATTGTTTAGTGTGTGTGGATATATATTTAAATGTAAGATTTTTCTCTATAATTCTAGCAAA
Source organism: Octopus bimaculoides (assembly GCF_001194135.2). Taxonomy (NCBI): domain Eukaryota; kingdom Metazoa; phylum Mollusca; class Cephalopoda; order Octopoda; family Octopodidae; genus Octopus; species Octopus bimaculoides. The sequence continues at coordinate 11 of NW_026339547.1, read as the reverse complement.
AAAAAAAAAAA
>NW_026339546.1:498-1039 GCF_001194135.2 Octopus bimaculoides | reverse complement strand
GTCTCTCTCTATCTCTCTCTCTCTGTCTGTCTCTCTGTCTGTCTCTCTCTCTGTCTCTCTCTCTCTCCCTCTCATTACCTCCCACCTCACCCTCTTCACTTCTACCATTCGTTCTTCCTTCTGTTCTGGAATCTTCTAAACCTTCCTCTCCCTTCTTCAACCAGTCCCACGTCTGCCTACTGCCCACCCTCTCTCTCCCTCTTTCTCTCTCTCTGTCTCTCTCTCACTCTCTCTCTGTTTCTCTCTGTCTCTCTCTCTCTCCCTCTCTGTCTCTCTCTCTCACTCTCTCTCTCTGTGTCTCTCTCTCTCACTCTCTCTCTCTGTGTCTCTCTCACTCTCTCTCTCTCTGTCTCTCTCTCTATCTCTATCTCTCTCTGTGTCTCTCTGTGTCTCTCTCACTCTCTCTCTCTCTCCCTCTCTCTCTCTGTCTCTCTCTCTCCCTCTCTCTGTCTCTCTCTCTCTCTGTCTCTGTGTGTCTCTCTCACTATCTCTCTCTCTCTCTCTCTCTGTCTCTCTCTCTCACTCTCTCTCTCTCTGTCTC
>NW_026339545.1:0-414 GCF_001194135.2 Octopus bimaculoides | reverse complement strand
CTGGAACCATGTGGCTGGCAAGCAAGCTACTTACCACACAGCCACTCCTGCACCTATGTAATTATTACTGTTTAACTTTAATTGCAATAATAAAATCTCCTGTTAAATGTTCATGGACATAAGGATACAGGAAATGTGTCAAGGCAGACAGGAAGCAGTGCTGCTTCCTAGGGCTAAATAGCAGTAGTACTATTCCCTTCACGGGACTGTCAAATTAAGATATATTCATTTTAAATCGCTTATTTATTTATTTTAAAGTGTTCATCTTTCTCCCAGCCCCCCTCCACACACACAAAAATTAGTTTAGGCGCAATTTTTATTTTTACTTCTTTGTGAAAATCGTGCGGGTGAAAATCAATGGGGATGGGGGTGAAATTTCCGAGGCTTCCACCTCACCCCACCCCGTTTTTCGGA
>NW_026339544.1:0-350 GCF_001194135.2 Octopus bimaculoides | reverse complement strand
ATATATGTTTCTCTCTATCTATCTATCTCTCTATCTGTCTGTCTTTCACCCTCACTTTCTCACTTATTCTCAACAGTTTCTATCTCTCTCTTCTTTAGTCCATTTCTTTCTCAATCCCTCTGTCATTCGGTTTCTCTATGTATATAAGAAAACATATATATATGTGTATGTGTGCATGTAACTATATATGTATGTATATATGTGTATGTGTATATAGCAAATGTGTGCATATATATACATACATACATACATATATATATGTGCATGTGTGTGTGTTTATATATATATGTATAAATGTATGTGTATATATACATATATGCACACATACATTTTATATCTGATATATATAT
>NW_026339543.1:0-229 GCF_001194135.2 Octopus bimaculoides | reverse complement strand
TCGTTCGTAAGAACGTACGTTCCTACGTACATTCTTGCATTCGTTCGTTCGTACGTACGTACGTACGTACGTACGTACGTACATACATGCGTTCGTTCGTTCGTTCTTTCATACGTACGTTCGTTTGCTCGTTCGTTCGTTCGTTCCTTCATACATTACGATATGTAGTGGGAGATTTCGTGGGAGAACTTTCAGACATTTATCAAGCACAAAGCCGAAATATATCCAC
>NW_026339542.1:0-250 GCF_001194135.2 Octopus bimaculoides | reverse complement strand
CTATCTATCTATCTATCTATCTATCTATCTATCTATTTATCAATTTATCTGTTTGTCTGTCTATCTATCTATCTATCGCCTATCTATCTATTTATTTTTCTATCTATCTATTTATCTGTCTGTCTGTCTGTCTGTTTGTCTGTCGGTCTATCTGTCTGTCTGCTTGTCTGTCTAGCTATAGATCGCTAGCCACTACACATTCTTTTTTTTTCTCTCCTTGTTTCTCTCCTTGTTTCTTTCTGTGTTCCTT
>NW_026339541.1:0-434 GCF_001194135.2 Octopus bimaculoides | reverse complement strand
TAATAATGATGATGATGATGATGATGATGATGATTATGATGATGATGTTGATGATAATGACAAGGATGATGATGATGACGACATGATGATGATGATGATGACGACGATGAATATGATGGTGATGATGATTTCTAATAATATATGTGGGGTATTTTTGAAGATAAGGATAACGCCCTAATTAGCCCACATAAAGACGCAATGTTAAGTAACACCCAGAAATCCGCTCCACCCTCACCACCTATCCACGTCCTCCTCCCACCCACTTCCACGAAAAATAAAAACCGATTAGATTAAAGCTTATCTGAGAAATATGTTAAGTGTATTTACAGTAATTTGGTAATTCGACTTCGGAAAGAAAATATATATGGCAGGCTTATATGATTTATTTTTCCATTATTATTATTATTATTATTATTATTATTATTATTATTATT
>NW_026339540.1:170-331 GCF_001194135.2 Octopus bimaculoides | reverse complement strand
ACACTGGCTTCTTGATAAAATTCTTGTAAAATAGTGTTATCCCTTTTTGAATTTATTTATGAAATATATACACGGAATATATTCAATGTTGAATTTTTATTCCTGTCTCCACATGGGTACCCAGAAGCAACCCGGAAGTATTCCCGCTACTTTGATGAAGA
>NW_026339540.1:0-160 GCF_001194135.2 Octopus bimaculoides | reverse complement strand
CCCAGAAGCAACCCGGAAGTATTCCCGCTACTTTGATGAAGATATATACAGATAAACTTCATTCCCTTTACTCTGTCGGATACGTAGTTGTTCGTTTTTGATGAGGTGACAATTCTGTTTATTTATATATATTTTTGGGACAATATTGTGCTGATGAACG
>NW_026339539.1:0-564 GCF_001194135.2 Octopus bimaculoides | reverse complement strand
CTCTCTCTCTCTCTCTCTCTCTCTCTCTCTCTCTCTCTCTCCACCATTCTTCACAATCATATATCTTTAAAATTCCAAATTTCCATGACATGATTTAACATCTTCACTATTATTTAATAATTTTGTTGCTGTCTGCAGGTTTGAAAACTTTTAATGTCACTAATGCCATGCTTGCTGTCATCGTCATCACCAACACCGCTATTACATGTCTTCACCAACGATGCCAATTATATATTTTTCGCTACGTGTTTCCTATTGGCGCATAAAATCCTGTCAGTACTGTCATACGTTGCCACTACCGTTCTACAACCAGTACAAACAAAACAACAACAACAAAACAACAACTAAAAAAAAAATCAGAGCCTCCACACGGTTGCTCGATTTCCTGGAAATAGCAGCGAGCTATTCCTCAAATTTCAGTTACCAAACTGAAAAAGCAGGACACTGAATAATGTGTTACCACTTTCGACATCCGGTGGATGGTCTACTTTATATAGGTACAGGTGCGGCTATGTGGTAAGACGCTTGATTCCCAACTACATAGTTCCAGTTTCAGTCCCACTA
>NW_026339538.1:0-578 GCF_001194135.2 Octopus bimaculoides | reverse complement strand
CACTTCCTTCTCCAAGCCTAGATTCGAAACCGAATCTAAGAATTCTCAGTAGTCCAAACCACCACAATCAACAGGCATGAAAAATGGTTTTCTTTGTCCTGTCAAAAAGTGATTGATCATCTCCTTTTGATCTACAACCTCCAGCCATGTCAGGCGAAGTTCAAATGGACAGGAGCTGACCTATTTAGGCACAATCTCTGCTGCAGTATGTCTGAAAAGCATCCTAATGTAATCTTTATTGTCCCCTGGAAATCTTGCAGATTTTCCTTATAAGGTATTTAAAATGCAAAAGTATATTTTTACATATGATTTGTGATTTTAATCTTATTTGAGAAAAGAAACAATTGTTGGTTAATATGTTGATTATGTAATAAGTTACTTTGTATCCATTACATCTTCTAATTCAATAGAAATGTGTGATATCTTACAATATTCTATATAATATATTCATTGAAGGATTTCCTCTTCAAAATTTAATATATTAAACCAGGGTATCTTGGATAAATATCCCTATAAGAGGTTTGAATATCTTCATTGTGAATATATATATACATATATATATATATATATATATATAT
>NW_026339537.1:0-293 GCF_001194135.2 Octopus bimaculoides | reverse complement strand
AATATCCCACCCAATACTGTTGACAATTCGAACATTGTATCCGTTTATAATTCCATTTTACGCACCTGCCCATCTGCTCCAATCCCGGAGATCATGAAATGATGCCGGCTTAATTTCGTAATTGAAACACACAATGACACGTTGGTGCAGAAATAAGAAACTATTATTTCGGATATTAATCCATTACTTTATTCCAAGCTATCGACCTGTTTTCCATGTTCAGTCTTGTCTATTGTTTCGTGTGTGTATGATGTTTTAGATTCACAAAACATGCTTCCGGCTATATTAGTTCC
>NW_026339536.1:0-220 GCF_001194135.2 Octopus bimaculoides | reverse complement strand
GGATTATAAGAGCATCACTGTCTCTCTTGTTCACCTGGTACTTTGTGGCAATCTCCTGAACCTGGATTGCAAACGCATAGCTTTCAAAGTGCAAAGTGATGTACAGGTCTTGTGTCCAAGAGAGGTTGCACTTTAATTCTATTGTCTTCTTCAAGCCTCCGGGCAACATACCCGTGCATAGTCTTTTTGTATGTATGTATGTATGTATGTATGTATGTAT
>NW_026339535.1:1158-1701 GCF_001194135.2 Octopus bimaculoides | reverse complement strand
TACAAATATGCATACCTACAGACATATAATGGCAGGCATACAGAAAGACAGACAAACAGACCACCAGACGGAGCGCGAGGGAGAGCGAAGATGGAGTGGAGAGACAGAGAGAATTATATATATACTGTCTACTTATATACTCACATATATATATGTATATGTGCGTATGTATGAATTATAAGTATGTGAATGTTTGATAATATGTATGTTTATACATACATTTATGAATGTGTGTGTAATTTCATTCGTTATTTGCAACACATATTAGTTAGCAATCCAACAGGCAAGAGGGCGAAAAGAAAAATATCCAACATCTAACACATATACATGCATCTATATATACATACAATATATATAGACGGATTGTTCATACCTACATACTTTCATTTACCCATACGCTGGCTGACATAGATGGATACCTACCTATATGAAATTATAATTACACATATTTAATTACACATTAATACTCAGACAAAAATTGAGATTGACATTAACATATGTATATATATATATATGTGTGTGTGTGTGTGTGTGTGTGTGTGT
>NW_026339535.1:0-586 GCF_001194135.2 Octopus bimaculoides | reverse complement strand
GTGTACATATAAACACATGTATCTATGTATATATATATATATATATATATATGTATATATGTATATATATATGTGCATGCATGTATGTATATTTATATTTACATACGCGTGCTCATATATACATATATATATGCATATATACATGTATTTATATATATATATATATTTATATGCATATGTATGTATCTATGTATATTTGTATGTATATATATTCCGTTCCTCCTTATCCCATAATTACCTCCCCTTTTTTTTGGCTTGTCGCTCTCTTTCTCGCGTCTCCCACTCACCGGTTTTCTGTTTATGTCACTCGTGTCTATCTATCTCTCTTAGTTTTTCATTTTCTTTGCTTTTTCTACTTAACATGCCCTTCTTTTCTTTTACACTGGCTTAAATACATTCCACACATTCATTTCATTTTCTTGTAAATGCTTTGACCTGGTTCGAGTCGATATATAAGTTATTTAGCAGAACAAATCGCGACCTGCACCCTCGCCCCACATCCACCGACATAGGCATATGTGCCCCCATCCTATACATGCATACGTAATGCGTGTGTTTGTGTGTGGGTGTACATATACATGCATAT
>NW_026339534.1:0-1379 GCF_001194135.2 Octopus bimaculoides | reverse complement strand
AGAAAAAAGGAGCGCACCTAATTAGTGCTCAGTATGAGCAAAATATAACAAAAATAAAAGTGGATGACAGATTATCGTAGGTCAAGTTCCTTTATCATGGGAATACAAAATACACAGAAAGTTCAATGAGATGTTAGGTTTCAAGTGTTCTAATATTACAATCCAAAGAAAAGCACTATTACATAACCTTATGATCATTTCGAGGAATGCATTTGTATTGGGGAGTTTTCCAGCCGATACAAATAGTTGCATTTCTTTCATCAGAGGTACAAATATATCGATTAAAATAGTTTACAGAACTTGAAGTCATATTGATAATGTTATATTTCTTTTTAAAATGTTATAGTTTTTTTTAAAGAAATGTTATAGTATTTTTATAGTATTTAAAAAAAAGTTCACAATGATACAGAAAGGCTTTGTGAAGTAAAACATTTGTGCAAATGAAAGTGAAATTTAAAATATTTGTAAAAATGAAATAAAATAAAATAAAATGAGGATTCAAATTTTGGGTTCAACCCGGTTAACCATATAAGACAGTTGGGTTGCTGATAATTAAAAATAGTATAAAAACACTATAACATTAAAAAAAATATATAACATTATGACTTCAAGTTCTGCAAGTAGGAGATATTTTAAGCTTTCTCAATTTTTCAACTGTTTTAATTGATCTATTTGTACTGCTGATGAGAGAAATGTGACTGCTTGTATCGCCTGGAAAACTTGTCCAATATAAACACATTCCACGAAACGATTGTAAAGTTATGTAATACTGCTTTTAATAATACTTTTATGTAATACTTTTTTTTCTGTGATGTAATATTGGAGTTCTTGAAACCTAACATCTTGATGAACTTATTATGTATTTTGTATTCCAATGATAAAGGTACTTGACCTACGATAATCTGTCATCTACTTTAATTTTTGTTTTATATATATATAAAAGCAGTATTGGTTCTAGATTATATCTTATTCTTCTATACATTTATATCTGTATTTGTGTATATGTAGGTATGTTTGTTCAAGCAATGGTGGGACAGGATATTCATGCAGGCAATCAGGCAGGTAGCAGAGAGAGAGATGGGGGATTTAGATTATCAAGCATTTGGAAATATTAATAAGATAGTGTTTAATTAAAAGTGTAAACTAATTGATAGAAACCTTTCCTCTATACATAGTTACAAAATTTTAGATATTTTCGAGATATTCTTTAAAAATGGCTGAACAATGAAGTAAAAATAAAAGCAACATAATCTCCAATTTTTCATAATCTTGTTTTCACAATTCTGTAGTTTTTGAAGATATAGTTTTATCTTGTGTAATATACTTCTATATCGATAATAATCCTTTTTTTTTTTTCTCTCCCAAAATGGTTCCATCAG
>NW_026339533.1:0-550 GCF_001194135.2 Octopus bimaculoides | reverse complement strand
TGTCTGTATAGTTACAGCACTTACGTATTCATATGCATGTACCTGCGCTTGCATATAGGACCTGGGTTTGCACTTGTGCATATGCTGTTATGATTTCGTGCGTGTACGTTATTTTGTGTATACATGGTAAGAGTATATGCTTATATTTATTTATTTATACATACATGCATCTATATTATATATGCGTATGTGCGATTAGGTTCGCATTCACATATACTTGTATGTGTGCATACGCATGTATAAGGTTATGATCGTAAGTATTTGCGTACATATCAACATATATATCTATATACGTGATGCTATACACATTTTTGTATACGCATATATGCGCAATCTAAATTTTTATGCACGTTTACTATATGTTCTTGCTTATTTTCCCTCTCTACTTCTTCCTTCCTATCCCCAGCCTTTTTTCTCCTCTCTTTTCTTCCTTTGCTATCTTTCTTTCTTTCTTTATTTTCTTTCTTCTTTTCCTTTTTTATGACAACTACATTCTCCCTCCACCCCTTTCCCATATTTAACGTTATTATAGATACGTTACTCTTTACCC
>NW_026339532.1:0-355 GCF_001194135.2 Octopus bimaculoides | reverse complement strand
CACATACATACATACATACACAGAGACACACCCACGCAGAGAAACATCTTTAGATGTAAAGAAACTAAAGATGTGTGTGTGTGTGTGTGTGTGTGCGTGCGCGCGCGCGCGCGCATGATGATGATGATATACACAAACATAGCACACATGTTATCTATATGTACACATAACTAACACACTAAGCATACCCCAAATGTGTGTGTTTGTGTCTGTATGTATGTGTGTTTATGCAAATGCAAAAATTTGTCCAAGACTGAAGACTAATTGTGTGGGCTGCAGTAAAACTAATGCAGTGTTATGATACATTAGCACAGTCGGAGCAGCACTATCAGCAGCAGCAGCAGTAGTAACAACA
>NW_026339531.1:0-394 GCF_001194135.2 Octopus bimaculoides | reverse complement strand
TGTATACTTGTCTCTCGGTTTACCCGATACTCGCTTTGCACGGTTTCACTTTAGGATGTTTTTTTTTTCTTCGGCTTGATTTATTTTTATTTTTTTATCATTATCTTATTTCATAATAGTCATAATGAATAAAGCCCAGATAAAACACATTTCCTCCATCTTGTTTGTTTATATTGCCAAAGTGTGACTGTGTGGTAAGAAGATTGCTTCCCAACCACATGGTTCCGTATTCAGTCCCACTCCGTAGCACCTTCGGTAAGTGTCTTGTACTTTAGCTTAAGTCCGACCAAAATCTTGTGAGTGGATTTGGTGAACGAAAACAGAATACGACTCGTCGTTTACATGTACAAACGTGTGTGTGTGTGTGTGTGTGTGTGTGTGTGTGTGTGTGTGT
>NW_026339530.1:0-591 GCF_001194135.2 Octopus bimaculoides | reverse complement strand
TCTATCAAATATGAGTGAAAACTCCATCGAGGTTGACTTTGCCCTTCATTATTTTGTTTTCTATAAAATAAGTCCCAGTCGAGTACTGTGATCGATCTGATCGATTAGCCATCTCCCCTAAAATTGCTGTTCGTATGCCAAAATTTGAACCGGTTATTACAAACCTAAAATTTTCATGCTTTGTACTTCGAATATCATATATTTTGATATCCTGTATTTGAAATATCCTACATTTTGATATGCATTATTTTCAAAATTATATATTCTGATATTCCTGTTTTCAACATTTTATGTTTTGATAACCACTATTTCAAATTACGCAAAATTTGATTCTGAGATTTTCATGTATCCGGCGTTTGATATCCTCTACTTCCAATACTACATATTTTGATAATACTTGTTTCAACACACCTACATTTTCCTATCCTGTATTTCAAATACACTCCGTTTTAATATCGCCTATATCGTTCGTTTCAAATATCTTGCCCTACCGAATGCGCAGATGTAATGCAGAAATCTATAATTCTCTGTCTCTTTCTCTGTCTAATTCACTCAAAACTAAAACACACACACATATACACAAAGAGGCGC
>NW_026339529.1:0-627 GCF_001194135.2 Octopus bimaculoides | reverse complement strand
GGGACTGAACCCGGAACCATGTGGTTGGTAACCAAGCTACTTACCACACAACCACTCGTGTGTGTGTGTGTGTGTGTTTCTGACTTTGATCCCTCCATCCCGTGAATTACACGGTGACAGTGTTGCTGTGTTTACATTCACTTAACTGAGTGCTTCGACAAAAGAGAATGAGAGAATAAGTGCCAGGATGTAAAAAAAAATCAATTACTGGGATCGATCCATTAGACAAAAGTTCTTCAAGGCCCCAGCATGGCCACAGTCAAATGACTGAAACAAGAAAAATTTAAAAGATACTTTGTATGTGTGATTTTTGTCATTTATAAGATATCTAGGTCACATATGAAATATTTGGGTCATCTATTTAAAATTCAGAAATGAAGCATTCCTGTCTGTTCATCAAATTCAACAACTCTGACGTCATAATGAGGCATTAATTATAAATGAATCTAATTAAACGGAAATAATTTTCCGTCACGTCTCACTGAATCAGTAGAAATTTCGAGTGTGTGTGCGTGTGTTTTTGTATGTGTGTGTGTTCAAATCATGAAAGTAATAAGATGCTTTGATCAGTTATGTGTGCATATATATACATATGTGTGTGATGTGTGAGTGTATGTATGCGTACAT
>NW_026339528.1:115-234 GCF_001194135.2 Octopus bimaculoides | reverse complement strand
AACTCTGATTGAAAATAACACCGTACGGAATAGCAGACGCCAACCAAAAAACCTTAAGAAACACCTGGAAAGGGCAGAATTCAGATCAGAGACTAAACCAGAATTCATAGTAAAAGAAT
>NW_026339528.1:0-105 GCF_001194135.2 Octopus bimaculoides | reverse complement strand
AGGGCAGAATTCAGATCAGAGACTAAACCAGAATTCATAGTAAAAGAATGAGGTAATAGGAGATGTGGAACGTGTAACAATACCAACAACTACAAATACATAGAA
>NW_026339527.1:0-301 GCF_001194135.2 Octopus bimaculoides | reverse complement strand
ATGATGATGATGATGGTGATAATGATGTTGCGCATGATGGTGATAATGATGTTGGTGATGTCGATAATGATGATGATGATGATAGTGACAGTGATGGTGATGATAGCCGTGGTGGTAAAGTTACAGATGGTCTTGATAATGATGGTGATGATGCTAAGGGTAGTGATGATGATAATGATAATGATAATGATAATCATCATCATCATCGTCATCATCATAGTAATAGTGGCGGTGGCGGTGGTGGTTAAAGTGTCTAAGGTGCAGCTGTTCCTGCGGTGATGGTGATGATGATGACGATATT
>NW_026339526.1:0-393 GCF_001194135.2 Octopus bimaculoides | reverse complement strand
AAGCAACAATGTAAAAACAAGAATGCAGTAAAACAAAACAGAAAAAAAAAGAAAAACAAGCTGACTCTAAAACTGAAAAATACTCAAAGTATTGTAACTTGTAAAAGTAGTCGCAAGAGAAGGCTGTAGTTATTATAAATAAAGATGAATATATTATGAAAAACCCCAAAATGATACTTTATGATGAAAACGGAGGTGTTTAGAAAAGTATACGAGTGGTTGTATGGTAAGTAACTTGCTTACCAACCACATGGTTCCGCGTTCAGTCCCACTGCGTGACACCTTGGGCAAGTGTCTTTTACTATAATCTCGGGCCGACCAAAGCCTTGTGAGTGGATTTGGCAGAAAGAAACCCGTCGTATATGTATATATATAAGCATATATATATATATA
>NW_026339524.1:0-247 GCF_001194135.2 Octopus bimaculoides | reverse complement strand
ATATGCGTATATGTTTTGCTATGGGAGTTTTCGCGTTACTTTTCCCATTGTATGTTATAGTTATTATTGAAAGCCTGACTAATGAAGCTGTCCAAATACGTAGATGCACCGTTCAGACAGTGCTGTTTGTTGACGTACTTACAGCAATGGCGTCGACATTTTATTACTATTTATTATTATTATTTTTATCATTATTATTATTGTTACTGTTGTTATTATTATTATTATTATTATTATTATTATTATT
>NW_026339523.1:0-567 GCF_001194135.2 Octopus bimaculoides | reverse complement strand
ATATATATATATATTGGCCTATCACATTGTCGAGGCATGATAGAGACAAGTAAAACACTGAGTTTGTGGTCTTTTTTGTGTGTGTGCATGTGTTTGTGTGGTGTATTCCAGTATGTGTGCATCCATACGTATATATATTTATGTTAGTGTGTTATGTACAGAGTGCCATATTAGAAACCGTTATTATTTGCAGTCTTAGTCGTAGGCGGAGAAGAAATAATAAATACAATAAACTTGGCAGCATTTCTTAGCAGTTCCCAACGAATATACGAAACATTCAGGAAATTAAGGATTGAATTCTCAATATAGTTAACCGCTACACGGTACAGGCGCACTAATTTAATTCTTGCCAGCAAGCTATGTTTCCCACACATATGTGCTTAAGTGTTTTACTTTTAACGTCTTCAGTATAATCATGTCTAGCGAAGCCTGGTGATCTGTTAATCAACTTATTTTTATTTTGTGTGGTAACAGGTCTATTAATATGTTTTAACTAGGGTATTGTTTTACGTCGGGATGGTATTTTTTTTTGCTAAATACTCAACCGCAAAACATATTCGTTCTTCT
>NW_026339522.1:0-295 GCF_001194135.2 Octopus bimaculoides | reverse complement strand
TGTTTTGGGGACATGGTAAGCCAATGGTTGTTCTGTGTGTTCACCATCTGTTCATCCTGGCAGAAATTTTTCATGTCTGAGAAAAACTAAAGCATGTTCAGTTAAAGGGCATGCTCGAGTTTGTTCAAAAGCTTCATAGTGCAGTCTTTCCTCTTGTCCTTAATGGCTTGGGGATAAAAATTGGCCCTTTCTCATCTTGTATATATATATATATGTATATATGCACACATATATATATATATATGTATACTAGCAGAAATACCCAGCTTTGCCCGGGTTAAAGAGAATAATGAAA
>NW_026339521.1:0-665 GCF_001194135.2 Octopus bimaculoides | reverse complement strand
TATATATATATATATATATATATATATGACTCACATTCAAATGCTTATATAATATAAAAACATATAAGATTATACCTGCTTATATTTAACACGTGAGTTAATTCAATTTATTGCATAATAGCGGGACCCGTGAATATTTCATGGAATTAATAGTAAATCTATTGGATTGTTCCTGAAAACTTTATCCAGCAAGCCTGAAAGCGTAACCTGTATTGTGTCGGTATCAAAAGATAGTCGCTCATCTGCTATTCATTGAAAAGTGAAAGAAATTGGAATACAATGATTACTTAAGGCACTTTATATATGTACTTTATATACTTTACGCACATGTTTATAGAATTAATACACAGCACTCATAAAATAAATATTCACTCTTATTTTTCCATTTTTCCCATAAACAGGTAAAAAAAAAATGCATTTTATAATTTATATGGTCACAGTTACATATCTAGAAAACAAAAATCTTATAGTAAAACTTTTTTTTTAATATTGTAAATATAGGGTCACAATTTCACGGGGGTAAATTGTGACTTGCTGCAACATGACTTATCTATGGTTCTTTATATTGATATAAATAAGTCTAAATGTACTTTACCAACGCTTTTTTAAATTAACACTTTTTTTAAAATTAACACTACTTCATGGTTTTTGCATACTGAATGTAT
>NW_026339520.1:1056-1300 GCF_001194135.2 Octopus bimaculoides | reverse complement strand
AGAGTGTAGTGGGTGCTTTTACGTGCCACTGGCACGAGGACCAGTCACACAGTACTGGCAACGGTCACGCTCAAAAAGGTGTTTTTTACGTGCCACCTGCACGGGAGCCAGTCCAGCGGCATTGGCAACAACTCGCTCGAATGATTTTCTAACGTGCCACCAGCACAAGTGCTAGAAGGCGACGCTGGTAACAATTACACTCAAATGGTGCTATTTATGGGCCACTAGCATGGAAGCCAGACAG
>NW_026339520.1:0-1046 GCF_001194135.2 Octopus bimaculoides | reverse complement strand
GGTAACAATTACACTCAAATGGTGCTATTTATGGGCCACTAGCATGGAAGCCAGACAGCTGCTCTGGCAATGAACACGCTCGGACAGTGCTGTTAGTGCTCCACTGGCGTAGGTGCCAGTCATTGAGTATGGTTCAATTACGATTTTGATTTCACTTGCCCCAACAGGTCTTCACAAGCAGAGTTTAGTGTCCAATGAAGGAGAGGTTGGCATGGGTGACAGTCTTCGGATTCGGTTCGATTTCGATTTCAGATTTCAAATTTCGAATTCCAAATTCATTTACCTCAACAGGTCTTCGTAAGTAGAGTCTTTAGTGTCCAATGAAGTAAAGATACGAATTAATGAGCTGGCCACACTTCTTGCAGAGGTCACAGGTTATTCTCTCACTTGGCTTGCCGGGTCTTCTCACGTACTGCATGTTTCCAAAGGTCCCAGTCAGTGGTCATTGCCTCGGTGAGGCCTAAAGTTCGAAGGTCGTGCTTCACCACCTCATCCCAGGTCTTCCTGGGTCTATCTCTTCCACAGGTTCCCTCAGCTGCTAGGGTGTGGCACTTTTTCACACAGCTATCCTCATCCATTCTTGCCACATGTCCATACCAGCGTAATCGTCTCTCTTGCACACCACAACTGATGCTTCTTAGGTCTAACTTATCTCTCAATTACGCATGTCCTCATCAGTCATGGCCCATGTTTCACTGCCATGTAGCATGGCTGTTCGTACACATGCGTCATACAGTCTGTCTTTCACTCTGAGTGAGAGGCCCTTTGTCACCAGCAGAGGTAAGAGCTCTCTAAACTTTGCCCAGGCTATTCTTATTCTAGCAACTACACTTTCAGTGCACCCTCCCCCGCTACAAACTTGGTCACCTAGGTAGCGGAAGGTATCAACTACTTCTAGTTTTTCTCCCTGGAGTGTGGCAAAGGTTTTTTTCTGCACATTTTCAGTGTTTATTGCAACTGAGCATCTACCACATACAAAATCTATCTTGCTAGTTAGCCTTTGATATTGCTGCACCTCTTATGTGTCCATAGCTTACACTGGGTAC
>NW_026339519.1:0-339 GCF_001194135.2 Octopus bimaculoides | reverse complement strand
TATATATATATACGTCTAAAAGACGAAATGAAAATATTCAAACATTTTAAATTGTGCGAAATAGACTTTGGTAAACCCAGACACATGGAATTCATAGAGAATAAGGAAATGACATTGAAGAATTCAAGAAACACAAAAAACAAAAAACAAAAAATAATAATATTAATACAAGACTATATAGTTCTTTAATTCGATATTTTTTCTGCAATTTATTTTTATAAAGAAAAAAGATCTTCAATTTCAATATTAGCATTTCTCTAAATATAAAGCGAGGGCAACGTGTTTGTGTGTATATACATACATACATACATATATATATATATATATGTGTGTGTGTGT
>NW_026339518.1:0-205 GCF_001194135.2 Octopus bimaculoides | reverse complement strand
CTGGAAAGTTTTACAGATTTTTACAGTTCCAGTGAAGGATTGGATCTGTACGTATGTATTTGCAAATGTGTATCTATGCTTATTGCTTTCTGTTCGACCTAGAGTCTGTGCAATCTGACTGCAATATCTATACATATGCAAAGGAATGGCTGTGCAGTAAGTAGATTGCTTACCAACCACATGGTTCCGGGTTCAGTCCCACTGC
>NW_026339517.1:0-246 GCF_001194135.2 Octopus bimaculoides | reverse complement strand
TATATATATGTATATATATATATATATATATACATGTACATATGTATATACGTATGGATATGTATGTACATATACATATATGTATATGTATATATATACATATATATATATATGTACGTATACATATATGTATATGCACATGTATATATATGTATATATATATGTATATACATATATATGTATACATATATATATGTACATATATATATATATACATATATGTATATACATATATATATATACATA
>NW_026339515.1:0-280 GCF_001194135.2 Octopus bimaculoides | reverse complement strand
TATATATATATATATATACACACACACAACCTTCAACAGAGTAACAGTCATATATACAACTTGAACACACACATATCAGTACATAAACATACATTCTCATGTACATGCACATATACACACAAACACGTCTACACACTTACATGCCTAAATACTCACATACAGAAGTACATACATATATACATACATGCATATAGGCATGCATGCATGTATACGTATGTACACATATGCATATGCACTTACTTATATGCACACATACATATGTACATACATACATACATAT
>NW_026339514.1:0-333 GCF_001194135.2 Octopus bimaculoides | reverse complement strand
GAAAGAGTACCGCCGTGCCACTACCGCCCATTCTCGGCAGACAGGGAGAATAATAAATGTCAAACTGTCTGCCAAACATGGACGTTAGGGCCCGCGGATCATGGAGCCTGGTCTCGCTTATGGCTATGATTTCTAATTTGTGTGACTTTATGTCGTTTAGGAGGTACCCTTATTTCCAAGGGGACCCCTAGCCACGCGCATTTACACAACCAATTTTTAGCATAATTTTGATGTGAGTGTTAAAGTTTTAAAGAGAGTCACTTACCGTTCGAGAGTCTTTGTGTCTCCTTCGGGTTTTCTTCGAGGAGATCGCTGTATAGTTTTTTCGCCAGG
>NW_026339513.1:0-388 GCF_001194135.2 Octopus bimaculoides | reverse complement strand
AAAATAATAAAATTGAATTGAATTTATCATTTAATGATTAAATTATTTAAATGTTCAATTTATTGTTTTGGTTTCTATTTCTAATTTATATTTATACTGATAAACTACGTTTATTTTATTTATTTACCTATTTGTTAAGAGTGATAGTTCCTAACATTGTTATTGATATAGGTAAAAACACCCAGTAAATTCTTCAGATATTTAATATCCCTTAGGTGGTTATTGAATACCTAACTAAATTGTTATATATATATATATATACACGACAGGCTTCTTTCAGCTTCCTTCTATCAAATATATTCACAAGGCTTCAGTCAGCCCAAGGCTATTGTAAAGACACTTGCCCAAGATGCCATGCAGTGTGACTAAACCCAGAACCATGTGGTTG
>NW_026339512.1:0-384 GCF_001194135.2 Octopus bimaculoides | reverse complement strand
AGAGAAAGCAGTCCAGAGAGTTGCAGAATCTTTTGGTGAGTATAAAATAATTATAATTGATTTCTATAAATTTTACCTTCACCTGAGTTATATTGTTTGTGTGAATGACTGAGAACAGGTTCCATTGCTACATTTTATTCGAATGGTTACCTATAAAGTAATTCTATTCTCTACCTACAAATGCAAGAATATCCAGTAAAGGGGTTTTATCGAAATATGAAAACCTGAGACACAGGAAAAAGGACTCTCATGATAAGGAAAAAATACAAAAGATGAAATATAAATCCTGAAGCGGTTGTCTCCCCTTAAGGAGATATATTCACTTTTCCTTCATCTTATTGTTGTCTCCCTCACTTTCCTTCTCTCTTTCTCCCTCCCTCTCTC
>NW_026339511.1:0-446 GCF_001194135.2 Octopus bimaculoides | reverse complement strand
CACATGTAGAGGTTTGGAGCAAGTCTAGGGCATTCGTTCCTCATATGGGCAATGGTTTCATCCACTCTATTACAGATGCAGCACAGCGGAAACATTATTATTCAGTGGTCTTATTTTTATCACATACTTTCACTGCACTACTGACCGCAGCTCTGTGCTTTGGGTATGTGCTGTGGTTTGTTGTGATGCTCTTATTTTTACTGTATTGAAAGTGTTTTACATAGGATGTGTGCAGTGCCTAGTAGTGCTATTTTCTGTATGTTATATATACTTGTTAGTCTTGGTGTTTTTGTTATGTATTTGTCTGAATATTTTTTTATCATACCTAATGCACTAACTATGATAGGAATTGTTTCTGTTTCTAGATGCAACATTCAAATTACCTCTATTTCCTGATCCTTGTATTTTGAAAGTTTTTCCATTTCTTTTAGAGAAACGTTGTCATC
>NW_026339510.1:0-229 GCF_001194135.2 Octopus bimaculoides | reverse complement strand
AAATTTTCCACCCTTTTCATATGGCCTAGAAATAGAAAGAATTAGCCAGTTTAGTTTAAATTTAATGTTGTTATCTTTAAGATCCCAAATTAGTTTGCTTAGGCTCGTACTATTACGTTTGTTTCTATCTCTAAATGTCTAGAAATGGTTAGAAATTCTGGTGGATAAAGATGAAGAGAAAGATCCAACATAAAAGTGGATATTTGTAGGAGTACTAACTTGGCATTGG
>NW_026339509.1:0-235 GCF_001194135.2 Octopus bimaculoides | reverse complement strand
ACCTTCGAAAAAAGGTCTGGATCAACTTCCAACTGTTCTTACAGTTCACGACACATTCAGTCATGACTGCTTTTGATCTTCCGTGAGCAAGCGAGGAACAAATTTTGCTGCAACTTTTTCAATCGTATTTCATCAAAATTTGTCCAAATTATTTATTATTATTATTATTATTAATAATAATAATATTTTATACTCTTTTACTCTTTTACTTGTTTCAGTCTTTTGACTGTGGCCA
>NW_026339508.1:0-470 GCF_001194135.2 Octopus bimaculoides | reverse complement strand
AATAAATTTGTCAATCTGCGTCATTTTGGCTAATGTAGAAAGGATTGAGGTAACTCCTCCTGAAGATGTCGAACTATCGTTCACTAGATAACAATGGGATTCTTTTAATCTTGGCTCTATATCTTCAGGAGGAGTTACCTCAATTCTTTCTATATTTAAACAAAATGAAGTAGATTCACAAATTTATTTTTTGAACCAGTTGAAGACACACAAGATGTCGAAATATCGTTCACGAGATAACAAAGGCACTCTTCTTTTAATTTTGATATTATTATTATAATAATTATTATAATTATCATTATTATTATTATTATTGTTGTTCAGTAGTTTTATTTTTATAACGTGCTTTCACTTCCCTACCGAGCGCAGCTCTGTGCGCTTTGGGTATGTGCTGTGGTTTGCTGTAGTGCTCTTATGGTAACTGTACTGAAAGTGTTTTGCGTAGGATGTGTGCAGTGCCCAGTAGTGCA
>NW_026339507.1:0-264 GCF_001194135.2 Octopus bimaculoides | reverse complement strand
GTGTGTGTGTGTGTGTGTGTGTGTGTGCGCGCGCGTGTATGTATATATATGTATGTATGTATGTATGTATACACCAACAATATTTTCTACGTTTCTAATGCGGGACAAGCTATTTTGGCGGCAGTTCATCCGTCCTTACGTTCTAAGTTCAAATTCCGCCCAGGTCGACTTCGCATTTCGTCTGTTCGGGGTCGATGTAGTAAGTACCAATTGAGAACTGGGGTCGATGTAATCAATTTCCCCTCCCCCTATAACTGCCTGTCT
>NW_026339506.1:0-299 GCF_001194135.2 Octopus bimaculoides | reverse complement strand
TATATATATATATTCTGTGTATGTGTGTGTGTGTGTGTATGTATGCGTGTGTGTGTGCGTGTGTGCGTCTGAATGCAAGGGTATCTGTGTTCGTCTTAATTTGTTTTCCTTTCCCCGTAACTATAGTAACATATTTGATAATAAGCCACGGCCCGCTCTGTTGATATAAAAACAGAAAAAAACCATTCCTATACTCAGTGGTATTAATCATGAATGGCGTTTAATTTCTGTTTTGAAATCTTTTGTATTTTTTTTTAAATTTCAGTTTTGTTTTGTTTCTTTTTTGTTTTTTGTTTTTT
>NW_026339505.1:0-588 GCF_001194135.2 Octopus bimaculoides | reverse complement strand
TCGATAATGAAGCTCCTTTTTATAATGAAGCTCTAAATAGGGCTGGTTTTTAAAGATAAGGTTTATTATGTTGAACGTGAATCTGGTGAGGTTAGAGTATATAGGGATGTTAGGAATAATAAGCTTAGGTTGGTTAGGAGTAATAATAATAAAACAATTTATGATCATAGATATAATCGTAATAATGTCATACGTAATTCTAAATGTCTTAGGTATTTTGCAAAAGGCTTTAATAATATTAATGATGGTTATCTTTGGTTTATTTTACCATTTGATAAAAATGTTAAGTCGAATTTGGTAGCTCAGTTTAGGGAGGTAATTAGTAAGCATTTCCCTGCAAATTCGCGTTACGGTAAAATTATTAATACGCATAGTGTTAGGCTTGGTTTTTCCAATACTAAGAACCTAGAGCAGATTATTGCAGCACATAATTCTAAAGTTCTTAAGACAGGCATGAATGGAATGAATAGGGATGAGGACCCTCACTTAGGTAATAATATTATAGGTTCTAAGATTGAGGTAATTGAGATTAATCCCTGGAGGTTAAAGTTTGAGGGTCCGAATGTGAGATTAAGGAATATAGTGTAT
>NW_026339504.1:0-516 GCF_001194135.2 Octopus bimaculoides | reverse complement strand
TATATATACATATATACATATATATACATATATATATATGCATACATATATACATACATATATGCATATATGTTGCATATACACACGCATATATAAATATGTCTATATGTTTATACATCTAAATATGCATAAATACATACAAGAATATATCACATACAATATCTATTTTTGTATATATTATGCCTATATAATGTACACACACATATGTATATTTGAGATGCATACATACAAATCTCAAGTGTATTTATGTAGGTGTATACACACACGCATGTATATATATACACATATGTGTACGAGTATGTGAATATATATTTATACATATACGTCAGATAGTTAAGAAACGCTAAAAGTTACGTATTCTGGAGAAATATGTTAAGTTTAAAACGTTCACCTTACAGTCCGGCGCCTTGTTCGATCTCTTCATGTGCAATCTTGGACAGACTATTTGCCGTAGCTTCGGATCGCCCTAAGCTGCATAAGTGAAATTCGGTGGGCAGAAACTGCTTGGAAGCATCA
>NW_026339503.1:0-234 GCF_001194135.2 Octopus bimaculoides | reverse complement strand
AGATACAGGCATGCATGCATAGATACATATATGCATGCATACATACATACACAAATACATATACACACATACATGTATACATACATACATGCTTACATACATGCATACATACACACATACATGCATAATGCATACATACATACATACATACATACATACATATATACATACGTATTTTAACATGCTACCTAAATACCAGTCTTGAGAAATTAGGCTTCTCAAAACCAGAAAGGA
>NW_026339502.1:0-402 GCF_001194135.2 Octopus bimaculoides | reverse complement strand
AAGGCACAGAAGTATATTTTAGAGAATGTTTAATAAAATATTACCGGTTTCGATGTATCCATCTTCTCAAATATTAGAAATATTAAAAAGAATCTTTTGGGGAATCAGAGAGAGAAAACATTTTTTGGTGCGTTTTACAGTTTGTACCCAAATTTTAGTCCTTGATGAAATTTTGATTTAGGTCATTCTCTTATAAATGTTTTATCTATGTAGGCTTGGGGTGGGGTTCAAGACTTCAAGTTTCATGAAGTCTTCTGAATTCAACGGGAAGCCTGTTATTCATGCTTTAGCCAGCTAGAAATCTATTATCAAAAACTTTTCTGTTTTTCTTTTTCTGTTGCGAGAAAATGGTTGAATGTTTTTTAAGGATGGTTCTTCAGAGAATTAGGGTGGAATTATTTG
>NW_026339501.1:0-221 GCF_001194135.2 Octopus bimaculoides | reverse complement strand
GGAAGCTGGACTGCTTCCTGTCGGCCTTGACACAGTTACTGTGTCCTTAATTTTGCGAGGGGGAGACAAGCTTCTCCACCCAGCCTAGCCAGAATTCAGGGACATGTTTCTGAGTCTTTGCTCGTCATCAGCCTGAAGTAGCTTGCGAGATGGATAGAGAAGCCTGTTTCGCCTTCACAAACTTATATAAATCATAGTGAAGTTTATTCACTGATCAGCAA
>NW_026339500.1:1482-2243 GCF_001194135.2 Octopus bimaculoides | reverse complement strand
GTACGATCGTACGGTACTACGTATGTATGTACGTACGTAACTACGTATGTGTTAACGTACGTACATAACTACGTATGTATGTACGTACGTAACTACAAATTATGTACGTATGTATTACGTATATACGTACGTAAGTGGGTATGTATGTGCGTACGTATATACGTATGTATGTACGTACGTACTCACGTAAATATGCATGTATGTATGTACGTACGTACTCACGTATATATGCATGTATGTATGTACGTACGTATGTAAGTATGCATGTATGTACGTACGTATGTACGTAAAAACGTATGTATGTACATACGTTACTACGTATGTATGAACGTACGTACGTACGTAACTACGTATGTATGTACGTACGTACGTACGTCACTACGTATGTATGTACGTACGTACGTAACTAAGTATAAATGTACGTACGCACGTACGTAATTACGTATGTATGTACGTACGTACGTGCGTAACTACGTATATACGTACGTAACTACGTATGTATGTACGTACTACGTACGTAACTATATATATATTTATTTACGTAACTATGTATGTACGTACTTACGTAACTACGTATGAACGTACGTACGTAACTACGTATATATGTACGTACGTACGTAACTACGTATATATGTACGTACGTACGTAACTACGTATGTATGAACGTACGTACATACGTAACAACGTATGTAAGTACGTACGTACGTACGCACGTACGTAACTACGTATGTATGTACGTACGTACGTAACTACGTATGTTT
>NW_026339500.1:0-154 GCF_001194135.2 Octopus bimaculoides | reverse complement strand
ACGTAACTACGTATGTATGTATGTACGTAACTACGTATGTATGTACGTACTACGTACGTAACTACGTATATATTTACGTAGTAACTATGTATGTATGTACGTACTTACGTAACTACGTATGAATGTACGTTCGTTCGTACCTACGTATGTATGT
>NW_026339499.1:0-231 GCF_001194135.2 Octopus bimaculoides | reverse complement strand
ATATATATATATATATATATATATATCATTATGCATGTGTATATATATATTTGTATGTATTTATGTATATATATATATATATATCTGTATGTATGTGTGTATATATGTATTTATATATATATTTATATGTATGTATATCATCATCATCGTCTAACGTCTGCGTTCCATACTGGCTTGGGTTGGACGGTTTGACTGAGGACAAGTCAGAGGCTGTACCAGGCTCCTATCTGA
>NW_026339498.1:0-957 GCF_001194135.2 Octopus bimaculoides | reverse complement strand
TCATCATTTAACGTTTGAGAGATTCAGGAAAAATTTCTACTGCACCCGCGTCCGTGAGGTGTGTGCAGCATTGTGTGTTCTTGTTTTTTGTTGGTGCCAGAGAACTACAGACTCTTCTCGGTTCTATATTGCATCAGTTTGTTTTGGTTTGAGCTTTTCGATGAGTTAGTGCTTGTGTTGTGTGTAATGCGGGTTGCGTTTTTCAGTTCAGTATGCATCCTGTAGAGTACATGTTGTGCATCCTGTCAAGTACATGTTGTGAGGTTGCTTAGCTTATTGGATGCTTCTTGTACAGGATGTGTCTTGTGCTTGAGGATTATATAATTTCTGAATTGATAGTGTCTTGCGTAGGATGTGGGCTACTCCTAACAGGTCTATTTTTTGAATAATATATAGTGTTGAGGCTCCAGGTATGACCTCTGTTTTTGTTCATACGCTTTTTTGTTGTTGCTCAGAGTTGTTTTTTTTAATCATAGCGAGTACCCCCAAGTATTACTGGTATTGGTATTGTCTTGCTTCACACCTTGAATACTTTAGTTTCGTGACCTTGGTACTTTGACAGCTCCTCCACTTCTTTGAGAGTAATATTTTGGTCAGAAGGGACTGCAATATCCATCAGTAAGCAGATGCTTTTTCTCAAGTACTTGATTATTATATCTGGGAGAATAGCTCCGATTTCTTTGTCGGTTTGAACAGGCATATTTCAGATGATTGTGGCCCGGTCGTTGTCATGTACCTTATTTGGCACATATTTATACTATTTCTTGTTAGATTTTATGTTGCAGTGTCGGCATTATTCCCCAATAGACATAACTACTTACTCGCGTATGTCTGTATATATATTCATATTTGGTAAGGGCTTGACAGCCAGAGATGATGTGGTCATTGTGCTGGTTGCACATTCTGCATTTGTTGATTGGGCCTGTTTTTATTATTTCGCTTTTATAGTTGTTTGTG
>NW_026339497.1:0-705 GCF_001194135.2 Octopus bimaculoides | reverse complement strand
GCAGCGTTACTCAAGAAACAGGAAGAAAGAGTGAGAGAAGGTTGGGGCGACCCACCACCCACTGCCGGAGCCTCGTAGAGATTTAGGTGTCTTCGCTCAATAAACATACACAACGCCCGGTCTGGGAATCGAAACTGCGCGATCCTCCGACCGCGAGTCCGCTGCCCTAACCACTAGACCATTGCGCCTCCATACATACATACATACGTGCAAAAATACCCTGTTGTTGATGCTGAAATTCCAATGAAGGAGCCTTGGGTCTAGGTTAGAAACCCACTACTTCACTATTGGCAAGAAAGCTTGAAATAAAACTGAACAATGACATACATACACACATACATACATAATACATGGAAACCCTGATGATTTTTTATACAAAGTATTTAAAATGCAAAATTATATATTCATATGTTTTGTAGTTTTAATTTTGATTGTGAAATGGAACAATTGTTGGTGAATATGTTGATTAATTAATAAATTAATTTGCATCTATTAGATCTCTCTGTTTTCTAACTCGATAATAATGTTTCATATTTTACGATGTTTTATATAATATATTCATTGAAGAAATATCTCTTCAAAATTTAATCTATTAAACTAGTGTATCTTGGGAAAATATCCCTATAGGAGGTTTAAATACTCTCGTTGTGACTATATATATATATATCTTTTTTTTTTCAGTCATTTGACTGCGGCCAAGCTGGA
>NW_026339496.1:0-443 GCF_001194135.2 Octopus bimaculoides | reverse complement strand
ATGATGATGATGATGATGATGATGATGATGATGGTGGTGGTGGTGGTGGGATTGTAGCGGTTGTTGTCGGTTGCTAATTGTGTTGTTGATTACGGCGATCAAAAATAGAATATGGGGGATAAACGTATGTACATGTGTATGTGTATGTATGTATGTATGTATGTATGTATGTATACTCTTTTACATGTTTCAGTAATTTGACTGCGTCCATGCTGGGGCACCGCATTTAGTCGAACAAATCAATCCCGGGACTAATTCTTTGTAAGCCTAGTACTTATTCTATTGTTCTCTTTTGCTGAACCGCTAGGTTTCGGGGACGTAAACACACCAACATCGATTGTCAAGTGATGGCGGGGGGTACAAACACAGGCACAAAGACACACACCTAAATAAATACACATATATACGACGGGCTTCTTTCAGTTTCCGTCTACCAAGTCCAC
>NW_026339495.1:0-363 GCF_001194135.2 Octopus bimaculoides | reverse complement strand
TATAAGGGAGATAATCGAAATGTAGGAGGTGGTAGATTTTGATTAATTTAGCATGATTTTGTTCTATATTTCTTTCCCTCTCAGTGGGGTGATGAATTTCCTTATTTAAATGTGTTAGCAATGGTTAAGTTTGGGTTTGTATTTTTGAATGAAGAAGGTTTCCTTATTTAATCTAATTTGTGTTGGTGTTCTAACGGCACATTGATAGAATGGAAAGATTATAACTTGTGGTAGCATTTGTTTTGCACATTTCTCAATATGCTCACTAAAAGGTATCATTCGGTATTCTGGGCATGCGATCTGCTGTCGATGTAGAGTGCATCTGTGTCTGAGCGATAATCCTGTGGACCCTATGTAGTTTTC
>NW_026339494.1:0-547 GCF_001194135.2 Octopus bimaculoides | reverse complement strand
CAACCAATCTCTTCTTGTAGTTCTTAATCAATGACTCGAATGTTTCTTTAAGAATTTTTCCCCATTCTTTTTGATAAATTTTCTTCAAATTTGGAACGTACGTTGGGGCTCTTGAATGAATTTTAATTTTCAAATAACACCACAAGTTTCCAATGGGGTTCAAGTCAGGTGACTGGCTTGGCCATTCTAATAATTTTATATTGTGATCGACAATCCATTTTTTGGTAGACTTCACCGTGTGCTTTTAGGGTCGTTATCCTGTTGTAAAATTCACCCTTCACAAAGATGGAGCTTTTCTACAGAGTCTCATGAATTATTGTTCAAAATATTTTGGTACATCTCTGCATTCATTCAACCATCTATCACGTGTAAATTGCCAGTGCCATTTGCAGAGAAACACCCCCACACCATGATGTTGCTACATCCAAACATTACGGTAGGAATTGTGTTTTTGGGCAAATAGGCAGTACCATCTTTCCTCCAAACATGGCTACATGAATTTTCCCAGAATGTATCAGATTTATCTTTATGTTCATAAACAAATTTT
>NW_026339493.1:0-220 GCF_001194135.2 Octopus bimaculoides | reverse complement strand
TCTATCTATCTATCTATCTATCTATCTATCTATATATCTATCAGTCTGTCCGCCTGCCTGTCTGTCTGTCTATGTATCTATCTGTCTGTCTATGTGTCTGTCTGTCTGTCTGTCGGTCTATCTATCTATCTATCCACATGCATAGAAACTCTCTCTCTCTTACATAGAGAAACATACCTCCATGTATTGTTAGAATTTTATTTCAATTTGATAATTGAAG
>NW_026339492.1:0-274 GCF_001194135.2 Octopus bimaculoides | reverse complement strand
TATATATATATATATATATCTATATATATACATATATATATGCGTATATGTATATATATACATATATATATATATACATATATATATACGAATATGTATATATATACATATATATATATATACATATATATATACGTATATGTATATATATACATATATATATATATATATATACATATATATATACGTATATGTATATATATACATATATATATACGTATATGTATATATACACAAGCAATGTTAATTCTCTAAATGAAGTATTAACAGTAAC
>NW_026339491.1:0-441 GCF_001194135.2 Octopus bimaculoides | reverse complement strand
TTATTTCAAGATTTCTTGCCAATAGAGAAAGGGTCGGTTTCTAACCTAGAACAACAAGGCATTTTTGAATGTATATGTGCAGATTTGCATGTTTTATTTTATGTATGTCTTCTCGTGCATATACTTGCACATCTATATATGCCCATATATACTTAAATGATACGTATGTGTGTTTGTATGTATGCATGTATGCGTGTATGCATGCATGTATGCATGTATGTATGCGTGGATGTATGCATGCATGCATGTATGTATGTATGTATGTATGTTTGTTTGCATGAATGTATGTATGTATGCAGTACGTATGTATTTTCCATGCGCCGAATTTCTAAGAGTGAAGTGAGAAATTGACAAAATGGTGAATTAATTTTATTTCTTGAAAATCGTCGCAATGTATAACATATTTCCGTTTTCCTATTTTCTGTGTTCAGATCCCAACCA
>NW_026339490.1:0-295 GCF_001194135.2 Octopus bimaculoides | reverse complement strand
GTGATGCCCCTCCACGTTATCAAACTCCGCAGTTCCAATGCACTTTATGTCCCATTCCACCGTATCCCTTAACAGTTCGTCACTATGCAACATGTAAATCCTACACTTTTTCCTTCTCTTTTTTGACTTGGGGGAGGGGTTTGGGGTTTCTTTGTATGTGTTTACCTCATGTTTTTGTGTTGGATGGGTATGGATAGGCTTAGTGTCTGCAGGGAGTGGGTGGGTTTGAGAGGGTGTGGAATGGAGTTTGCAGTTTAGTTCACTTGCCTTTTTTCTTTTTCTTCCTGTCACATTT
>NW_026339489.1:0-432 GCF_001194135.2 Octopus bimaculoides | reverse complement strand
CTAGCAACTCAAAGTAAGTCATTATTCACTATGTTGTTTTTTTTGTTGTTCTTGTTTACTATTGTTATTTAGCCCTAGGTCAACCCAGAGATGGAGAAGATCTATCATCAGAAACTTTCCAAGCATGACCATCTTGTCTAGTTTTTCTTATATATTTTTTTCCGGCTGGATGCTGGTGCTGCATAAAAGCACCCACATGGTTCTGGGTTCAGTCCCACCGCATGAGACCTTGGACCTTCTCAATCTAAACCGTCCGACAAACAGGAATGTGAAACTCTGAGTAGCAGATTTTTGTGATGTTTTTGTAGCCTTAATAATAATAATAAAGCATATTACTCTACCTCCAGTATTCGAGTACTATTTTTCCCCACCTTGTTTCACATTTATGTGCTTATTTTAGTATATACATATATATATATATATATATATATA
>NW_026339488.1:0-581 GCF_001194135.2 Octopus bimaculoides | reverse complement strand
AGAAAAAGAGATTGAAAACTGTATAAATAAATATGGCAAGAAAGAAAACCAAGACTAGTGAATGAAATAGCTGGAAGTTAGACAAAATCTTCACATCTCTTCCTTCTAGCTAGGATATGGGTTTGTGCTTGTTGCACATATGTATGTTAGATGGTTGATGAGTGAGTATATGTTCATATGAGTTATACTCATATAAACATATACACATGGCTGATGTATGTGTTAATATAAAGATACACATATGGCTGATGTATATGTTAATATGCATATGGTACAGCTAAAGTATGCATTCATATGAGCATGTCACATGGCTGATGTTTGTGTTTATATGTATATTGCATTTGGTTGATGTATTTATGTGTGTATATGTATATTGCATTTGGTTGATGTATTTATGTGTGTATATGACATTTTGACTATGTGTTTATTTGTGTGTCTAACATGAGCAATGCATGTTTTCACATGTGTACATCACATGGTTGATATATGTGTTTACATGAGTATTTTAAGACATTCTTGACATTTGAATTTTTTGTTCTGGTCTCGGTCATTGGATTGCAGCCATGCTAGGAATCAACTTG
>NW_026339487.1:0-530 GCF_001194135.2 Octopus bimaculoides | reverse complement strand
TTGCATTCCTCTAAATCGATTATCTATCAATATAATTATTGACTTGCGATTTCATATTTCGAGCATAATTGATTTCTTCTACTTCCGTAACAGACTCACTATCAACTCAGATGATGTGTTCATATCAATGCTGAAGGGTTAAAGTTTGAATTCTGTTTGTCTGTGCTCGTAAGCTGTGTTCTGTCGACACACTCGGGTGCCCTTCTACTTATTTTCTTAACACCCTCCTCCTTCCCACCTTCCCTTCCTCCTCCTCCTCCTGTTTTATTATATACTCTCTCCCGTCCTCCTCTCTCTTTTACCTTCATGTTAGATAATCTTTTTTACTACAGGCACGTGGTCAGAAATTTTGTGGGAGAGAGCGACACGATTCCAGAACTTAACTGGTATTTATTTCATGGTCTCTGATAGAATAAAAGGCAAAGACAACTTCGATAGAATTTGAACTCAGGACGAAAAGACAGACTAAATGGAGGTAAGCACTTTGTCCGGCATACTAACGATTCTACCAATTCGCCGCGTTTATGATA
>NW_026339486.1:951-1932 GCF_001194135.2 Octopus bimaculoides | reverse complement strand
CATGTGTGTGTGTGTGTGTAGAAAAGAATAAGCTAAGTATATTTCTAGATGAGACAATACTTTTCATGGCCAGACATGTTCTTACAGAACATTAGACATGAATTTCATTGCTTTTATGAGGGTATTATCCCCTTGCAACCCTCAAGTGAATTCAATACAAAGTTTCAGAAAAGCAGTCACACTTACACACCTACACTTGTACACACAATTCTGTGTATATATGTACATATTTCAATATATTTGTACATATATTTACTTTGTAATATAGATACACATAGCTTTCACTATAACCTTTAGTATTTCATTCAGCTGTAAAGCCTGACCTGTTCTCAATCTCTTTGCTGAAAACGGAGCATACCATTTTAACAATTTCTCTCAGGACTGGCACATTTGGGTTTTACATTGATGGAACACCAATGCGAAGTATGGGATATTTTCCAAAATTTATCATCATCACCATCCTTCCTCACAGATGTGCTTTTGGGGAGATTGTTTCTACTGTTTACATGTTTTCCAGTCATTAAGAAACAGTTTTCTTGCATGCTTGTAACTGTTTACTGAACTCACAATTATTTTTACGAGTTATTTTCAATGTTACAATTTGTTCATGATTTTGTTAGAGCCTCCATGTTAAAATAAGTGTAAGAAAGAAAACAAAAGTGTATGAGGAATCATTATATATTTGCGAATTCACTCACAATTCTTATGGTACATATCACTTATTAAGTTGGCATATTCTGAGACTGAATGGGTAAAACTAGAGTAAAACAACACTTTCATGACTTTGAGCATTATACTGTATATTCCTAATGGTTATTATGTTAATATTTCTTCAGAAACAACTGGGGTAATAGGACAAGCTTCAGCAAAAGAACGAGAATGCAAACAGGAAGAAAATGGAAATGAACAAGGCAAGAAAGGAAATGATGGAGCTGATAAGAAGAAGAATCAAGAAGGTGAGGGTGAATGTTCAACTGAATT
>NW_026339486.1:0-773 GCF_001194135.2 Octopus bimaculoides | reverse complement strand
TAAGAAGAAGAATCAAGAAGGTGAGGGTGAATGTTCAACTGAATTGATGTACTTTTATTTTTCAGTTGTTATTTACATTATATCATGCCTATTTCAGCTACTCATTCCATACATTTGTGATGACAATATCCTAGGCCTGATTACCGTGTATTTTATAGGGACACTGTAAGATTTAGTCAATGTATACCATGTGCCCTCTCACTTTCTGAAGAAAATAATATATGTTTAGAGGCAGATTTGTCTATTTTTGTCAGAATACATGGCCTTGTTTATAATGTTGTTTGGTTATTGTTAAGCCTTTTTGCTATAGTTGTATTACTTTTGCCTCCTTTGTGTGGGGGTTATGAATGTATTTCGGTGTATAGCCTTTATCTAATGTATAAACCTGAATTTATTTAGTTTGAAATAAAAAGATGACACAGTAAGCTTTTATAATGATGTATAATTTTCATATTTTATCACATTTATTTATAGTTAGTGAATGTTGTAACCGGTTGCCTTAATTTCAGGACACCCTATGTAGTAGCACAATATTATATAAAGTAAGATTAAGAAAAATAAAAAATGAAAATGTGGTAATAGAGTGAAGTGAATGAAAAGTAAGGAATGAGTAAATAATTTCATTAAAATAAATTATGCATTCTTTCTTGTAAAGTTCTTGAATGTAAATCTTAATATATACTTACATTAATAGAAAGTTAGTCTGTTACAATTATTCCACAGACAGAACTTCAAGAAGATGCAGTTTGCAAAATATCTTGCTACCAAGGTTG
>NW_026339485.1:0-216 GCF_001194135.2 Octopus bimaculoides | reverse complement strand
ATCTATCTATCTATCTATCTATCTATCTTTCATTCTTTATTTATTTATTTATTTCTGTCTGTCTGTCCATTTATCTATCTATTTCTCAGTCTGTGTCCATATATGCATGTGCATATGTGTGTATGTGCATGCGCGTGTGTATGTATAGATACATGCATACGTAATTCATACACTCATTCATACATACATACATACATACATACATACATACATACA
>NW_026339484.1:0-201 GCF_001194135.2 Octopus bimaculoides | reverse complement strand
AGAGACGATGGGCAAAAGAGGGAAACGTTCTCTCACACATGCGCACATACAGTTACACATGCAAACAATCATTTCTTTGTACAACAATGGTTTTCTCACGCATCCTCGTTCTCGAAGTTTCAGTGACTCACGCAAAATGATGCACACACACAACTTACATACTGGTACGGTCATACGAATGTAACCAATACATACACATAC
>NW_026339483.1:0-263 GCF_001194135.2 Octopus bimaculoides | reverse complement strand
TACAAATTGTGACTATTGACCTCTGTAGTCCAGTAAGGTCCAGATATTTTCATATTCCAGGCTCCATTCCATATAAAACAAAATGCGAATATTTTAGAGATATTTTTTATTTAATTAGTATTAATTAGCATTACTGATGAATGTGGTAGGATAGTGGTGATGGAGTGGGATGTGAGTGGGGATACTTAGTCCTTGTAATGTTCTTATATTAATAACTAACAGAAATACCCGGCTTTGCCCGGGTTAAAGAGAATAATGAAATC
>NW_026339482.1:0-219 GCF_001194135.2 Octopus bimaculoides | reverse complement strand
ACATGCATATAGCACATGCACACACATATGCACACAGACACATACACACACACTTACATGCGGGATGGAATATAAAAATACTTATATGTATATGTATGTGTGTACAATATATATACATATATATATACATATATATACGCATACATATATATGTATATTTATACATATTTTGATGTATATATATGTATATATTTACGTGTGTATGTAAATATATGTGAG
>NW_026339481.1:0-450 GCF_001194135.2 Octopus bimaculoides | reverse complement strand
TCAGCAAGTGCAGTAAGTCACCATGAAAAGAGTATAAATGCAGTCATGACTGTGTTGGAAAAAGAATGCATTGAAATGTTAGCCAAGTTTTTTGGAATCTAAATGAGGGTAAAGCTTTATGAATGTGAGTCTGTGGCTATCATGGGGAATAATAATTACAGGATCTTATAGGATTTCTTCATAAAGATTGATCATGTTATTGAAGCAAGGAGAGTAGACATGATTTTGGCAATTCTGTCCGACCGAAGTGTAGATATCAAGGAAACTGTGAAAATTGAGAATCATCAGAACTCTGTCAGAATGATAAAGAGATTGTAGAAAACAAGGGTGACAATTGTACCACTAGTAATTGGTGCACTCACTACAGTGTCAAAACTGATACCTAAGTGATTGAAAGGATATTGGAATTGAGAGAAATATTGTCAATGCACAAAAAAGTGCCATCTTATA
>NW_026339480.1:0-336 GCF_001194135.2 Octopus bimaculoides | reverse complement strand
AATCATATGTTTAGATGTATTTGTATACACAAACATGTATATATGTATAGAAGTGATTATACGAATATGTATGTACATGTGTATGCATATACATAATTACTTAAATTAGATATGTATACGTGTATGTGTTTCCATATATTTATGTGTGTGTGTGTTTGTGCGTGTATATGTGTGTGTAGATAAATAGATACATACATACGACGTACGTACTCGCATACATACATACGTATATATTTGACCGTGCATGTATGTATGTGTATATGTATTCATGTCCGAGCGTCCATACATATATCCACATGTGTGTGTATGCGTGTGTGTGTGTATGTGTGTGTGTGT
>NW_026339479.1:0-284 GCF_001194135.2 Octopus bimaculoides | reverse complement strand
ATTCACCTAAATTGTTTGTAGAAAATAATGCAGGGTAGTTCAAATGTGGGTATTAGTTATAAAAAACGAAAGCATTATTACACTTATTGTAATATTTCGTTTTTATTGCAATTCCTGTTTACAAACCTAAGGCGTTGAAACCTGTCAATTGTAAAATTTTTGTCTTCACTCGGATTTATTTTCACACTTTGCACTTTAAATAAAAGGTACGTTTCCTTGAGATTATTTTTTTGCATATTTCACAACCAACAATTCCTAAACTATTTCTATGTTAAGTTTAACAT
>NW_026339478.1:0-281 GCF_001194135.2 Octopus bimaculoides | reverse complement strand
AAAAAAAAAAACAAGAAAAAAGATCATCACACCCACCACTTCTACTCCCGCCACTGCTGCTGCTGCTGCTACTACTACTACTACTACTACTACAACCCTGCCCATTACATCACCACGACCACTACATCGGCGGCACCAATGGCGCTGTATCCCCAATGCCACTCCTACCATCATCTCCACTGCAATCCTCCCATTTATCTCTGCTGTCTGTTCGCTATTAATGCTGTGCTGTCGCTTGCGAGAATTTACGGATTTTGTTCAATTCTTTTTTTTTTTTTTTT
>NW_026339477.1:0-1203 GCF_001194135.2 Octopus bimaculoides | reverse complement strand
CGTATAAAAATTTATGCGTAATTAAGCATGAATATTGTAAAGTCTAAAATTTAAAGAATTAACCATCTGACAATCGTTTCGCGGATATTACTATAATTACAATGTGATCAAAAGATCAGTATATTATCAGTAATTCCGCTCTTCGGAGATGAATTAAGAACCAATGGTATGTATATAATATTAATTAAAACATTAGAAATATTAAAAAATTAAAAATAATAATAAAGTGTATACTGTCCTTCCTATAAATTGTAAAATTAATCCTTCTGAAATTTGTAAAGTTCATTCCTTTCATCCTTTGTTGAAATTTCAAGTGTTAAACACTTTTTTGTATAAAAATTGGTATATTTTTTTCTAAATGTATACAAGACCTTGGCATAACTCATCCTGCTGTTGGACGTGTTGGTAATCATATAAATCCGATCAAAGTTTGAAAATTCATCCACCGCGAATATTTCACCATTAAATTTAGCTAGACTTCAGAATATTGCATATAAATAGTTTTTGTCAGAAGATTCCATTTCAAATTCAATTTAGCATAATTTTTTTTCTTTTTCTTTTTTTTTCCTCCTCAGTGAAGTAATATACTAGAATGTAAGTTCAAATTCCTAAGCATTTATTTTTAATTTTAATTAATTAATATTTTTATGAAAGTATTATAGATTGCTATCATTAGAATTCCCTTTAACACGCATATATATCCAATATTCACCCCTATATATATGTATATATACATAGGTATATACACCCAAATATGTGTGCTTTTTATATAATAGATAGATATGTTCATATGAATACACACGTGTTTTTTATTTTACCTTATTTTGAGATTTATTATAATATTTGAATGTTTTATAATACCTGTGTTTACATGATGTTATCGCATCTAATCTATTATTTATTAAGTTATCTAGTTTATATAGTAATATATTCAGTGATTCTAATGTGCATAAACGGCAATTATTTGATTTATGTGTGTATGGTGTGGCAGAATCTATTATTGACCATTCTAGTTTATAATTAATTTTATTTTTATTAAGTTTTTGTATATATGTAGCTAATGAGGTTGTATTATTATTTGTATTTGGCTTAAAGGAATGTATATGTGCCAGGTACCTTTGTTTAAAATTAATAGAGCTCCCTATGTATACCGTTTTATGTGAGTTATTAGTTATTGTGACTATGCATTTATATATTATATTC
>NW_026339476.1:0-387 GCF_001194135.2 Octopus bimaculoides | reverse complement strand
TTTACTATCGTTATTTTCTTCCTCATTCTGGTATTCTCCCTCGGGCTGTTCATCTTTGACCTGCGGACAATTTACTTTTATGTGACCCCCTCGTATTACAGTGGTAGTAAGTGGGAGGTCTCCCCTCTACTCCCAATCATGATGCTATATCTTCTGGTAGCTCAATTTCATCGCCTATTCCATCCATGTCATTTTCGGTGGCTTTGATTGTCACTTCCGATTCCTAAACCCCTTCAGTTCAGTTGTTTGGTTTTTGTAGAATGTAAATTTTTGGCCTTTCGTCCGAATTCGTTAAAATTGCAGCTATAAACCATATTTCCTTTCTCCCGAGAGGCACCCTGTCAATCCTGACTTTCGCATCAAGCTTGCCGAGACAGCTTGGCAGGA
>NW_026339475.1:0-660 GCF_001194135.2 Octopus bimaculoides | reverse complement strand
TTATATTAACTAGCATATATATAAATACTTCCATTAACTGGTTAACGAAATTCTTTTAAAACAGGGTATTTTATTGATCTATGACTGGATTCGTTATCCTTATGGCCCCAAGACCGTATTTTCTTTGACTTTTCGTCCTCGTCCTCCGTCCTAAATCACACTCTGTGTCGTTTTGCTTGTTTTGTTTTGTTTTATTCGCTCTTGTCCCTAATCCTCCGCAAGAAAACTATTTTTTTGCGGATACCGTCAATTGGGAAGCACTCATTCTTATCATTAAAGGCTCAAACCTGAACATTACCAATTGGTCGATAACTAATGAAGAATTACAGACTTTCTGTTTGTCTCCAGTTCGTTTTTACGTTCAGTATACATCATGCCATTTGTTTATACATTTTTCATATAACATATATATATATATATAGGAAAAATTGAAAACGGAGACAAACGCTCAATATGTTATTAAATCATTTATAGTTTTATATCATCGACATATGTTTCGATGGATGCATTCAAAATAAATCCGACAGGATGAATAATGTAGATCAATGCATCAATCTTATCAGGAATGATATAAATAACAGTGTGCATCAATGAGACATTTTAACAGATATAATAAACTCCAATATATGTGACGTGTATATATATATATATATATATATA
>NW_026339474.1:0-201 GCF_001194135.2 Octopus bimaculoides | reverse complement strand
TTGTTTAGAGAATTGAACGAGCTATGTATCTAATCATGTCTTATATCTTATTGTCTTATATTGTATTGTATTATATCAAGTCGTATCGAATGAAATATGTAAAGCAATAGACTAGTAACTGGAGCATGTAAATAGGGCATGTGTGATTGAGTTATTTTGATGGCTCACTCCACTTAAATCTGAATAGTCACAAATACAGCT
>NW_026339473.1:0-543 GCF_001194135.2 Octopus bimaculoides | reverse complement strand
GTGTGTGTGTGTGTGTGTGTGTGTGTGTGACTGTGCGCGTGTGTGTGCGAATATATTGAGACTCTAAGATAAATCAATCATTATACAAGTAATTGTCTTCTAAGAAATATAATCAATCTGCAATATTGAACCCGTATTTCCTTTCTATCGTAGCGTTTAGATTAATATTTATCAAAATAAATCAATGTATTTAAATCGTAATCGATAGATCCCATTATATTTTTGTTTTCCTAATTCTAATTGGCAACCATGTAATACATTGGCGTTTTACGTCACAAGCTGACGTTTTTAAGACGTTCTTGATTTCTACATGGAATGCTTCAGGTTTTCTTCTTTCAATGCACTTCTAATCCACACTTATCTTTTATTCGAGCTTTTAAGTATTTTACTTAACCTGTTTACTTCTTATTATGTTAAAGATTTATTTCATGCCTTGCAAAACAAATATAAACAAATCCAGACGTGTTTCATAAGTTTGCACAATGATTGTTTAGAGCCATGGTTGTCACTCAGGTTTCGTTTCACACACACACACACACACAC
>NW_026339472.1:0-233 GCF_001194135.2 Octopus bimaculoides | reverse complement strand
TTTTGTGATGTCCTGTACCCATATATACATGTATGTATACATATAGATGTCGGTATGTTCATATATGTATGGATATATCCATATATTTATATATTATTTATGTTATTATATGATCGAATGCCACGCACTGTCTCCGAGTAAGTTTTATCTTAATGATTTCTATTGCGCACTCTACTACTATTGCTACCACTTCCCTGTCTGTCTCTCTCCCTCTCTTGTTCTTCATCATTTCT
>NW_026339471.1:0-387 GCF_001194135.2 Octopus bimaculoides | reverse complement strand
TCGTTCTTTCCTTCCTACGTACGTTCTTTCTTTCCTACGTTCATTCGTTCGTTCCTTCGTTCGTTCTTTCCTTCCTATTTTCGTTCTTTCCTTCCTACATTCGTTCTTTCCTTCCTACGTTCCTTCTTTCCTTCGTACGTTCGTTCGTTCGTTCGTATGTTCGTTCTTTCCTTCTTACGTTCTTTCTTTCCTTCATACGTTCATTCGTTCGTTCCTACGTTCGTTATTTCCTTCCTACGTTCGTTCTTTCCTTCCTACGTTCGTTCTTTCCTTCCTACGTCCGTTCGTTCGTTCCTACGTTCCTTCCGACGTTGTCCTTTCCTTCCTACGTTCGTTCTTTGTGTCCTACGTTCGTTCTTTCCTTCCTACGTTCGTTCTTTCCTTCCT
>NW_026339470.1:0-215 GCF_001194135.2 Octopus bimaculoides | reverse complement strand
GCGTTTAGTTTAATCTAGTATTTGCCATGAGAGGGCTTTCTTGCCATCGTGTTATCATGGCTGTTGCTGCTCCAGTTTGGATTTCAGTTGTTTTACAGCTTTTGTGTTCCTTATTTTTCTTATCGTTTTTAGGAACTATGACATTTGTTTTGTATTTGTCAGATTCCTGAAATACTGAAAACATTTATTAGCTTTGTTAGTGTTTTGTGGTTCTT
>NW_026339469.1:0-549 GCF_001194135.2 Octopus bimaculoides | reverse complement strand
TTATTTTTATATTTTTTCTTTTTATGTATCTTTATGTGTTTTTACACATCGTATTTATATATATTTCATATTTTATATGCATCGCCATTTCATTTACTTTTCTCCTTTCATATCTACATCTTTTATATTGACTTTTCTATGTATTTTCTATATATTTTCTATGTATTTAAAAAAAAAATTAATATCTGGCGTAGATGAGGCCCATTAGCCAAGTGAAGGCAACTCTTCTAGGAGAAGGACACTCCGACATAAAACCAGGTCCATGACTTCTGTGGGAGAAGACTGGGCTCTTTTTGTTTTTTTATGAGGTCGTGGTTGGGACAACCAATATAGGAGAATAAAACTCCGAATTCAAATTGATCTACCACTGCTGGCTTGCAGTCTCCTTTTGAGGAAAAGCCTAGGAGAGGATACTCTGATATAAAACCTGCAGTCAACTTAGTGCTAGTCATCTTGCTCTCGCTTGTCACTGGATTATACTATTTTGAACTAGAGAGTGGCAGAGGTGTTGTACAAGCGTTTGTCACTAAAATCCACTGAAATACAGAT
>NW_026339468.1:0-499 GCF_001194135.2 Octopus bimaculoides | reverse complement strand
TATATATATATATATACACACACTCCACACACGCACAGAAACACATACACACCTAAACGCACATACCGACATATAAACATACGCATATACATACATATTTCACATACATTAGCGATTTCACAATAGTAATCAGTTTGAAGTGCAAAAACTTATACAAGCACCAATATATTTTGCAGATAATTTGGTCATAAATATGATGGTTATGGTGTTCTATAACAATCTAATTATATTAGAATTTTTATTCTACAGAAGATATCAGCTTATGTGGAATTATATAGGAAATAAAAGCTTCAGCACACTCAACTACATTTGACAGTTATATAAACAGAGATATTAAAATGGCCAATGATATTCATAGCTAATTGTAAATATTTATTATTCATGAAATAACGTAAAGCAGAGGAAATGTAGGCTCTATCGAATGATCATTTCTAAGAAGTTTTCTTAATAATATGAATAAGAGGTCAACACACACACACACACACACACACACACACAT
>NW_026339467.1:0-716 GCF_001194135.2 Octopus bimaculoides | reverse complement strand
GATGATATATACAAACAGAGAAATAGAGTCTGTTGCTAACGGTGAGGAAGAACGATCAATTTCAAGTATTTGTATGGCTTAAAGTCTCTATGAATGTATTTTGGGCATCTTTTCTGAATAACAATTGTTTCTTTTGTCCTCAGTCTTTTAGCTATTTCTGACTTCAAATTGTGGCCATGCTGGGGCACTGCCTTCAGGAATTTTTAGCTGAATGTATTTTACCCCTGTACTTATTTTTGTTTTTAAAGCCTGGCACGTGTGCTGTTGGTTTCTTTTGCTGAACCAGTAAGCTACGGGGATGTAAACACACCAACACCTGTTGTCAAGTAGTGTTGGGAGTCAAACACTGACAGAAAGACACGCCCACACACATACATATACAACAGGCTTCTTATGTTGCAGCTTTGAGATTTCTTTGCTGTCTTTTTTCCTTTTACTTGTTTTATTCATTACACTGTGGCCATGCTGGGGTACTGCCTTGAAGAATTTCAGTTGAATGAATCAACACCAGTACTAATTTTTTTTTTTTTTTTAAAGCTGGTACTTATTCTGTTGATCTCTTTTGCTGAACTGCTGAGTGACAGGGACGTAAACACATGAACACCAGCTGTGAAGTGGTGGTGGTGGGGGACAAACACACTTTCACACATACACGAAGACAGACAGACACACACACACACGATGGGCTTCTTTCAGTTTCCATCAACCAAATCCAC
>NW_026339466.1:0-1120 GCF_001194135.2 Octopus bimaculoides | reverse complement strand
ATATATATATATATATACACCAAAATATATATGCTCAGAGGAATATAGATATATAAATATATATAAGCATACATATATATACATAAATATATGCATAAATGCATATACACATAACTAAACACATATATCCATATATATTTACATATATACATGTATATACATATATGTCCCTCACTCTTTCTGTACATACACACACACACACACATATACATCTATCTATCTCTCTATCTATCTATCTATCTATCTATCTATCTATCTATCTATCTATCTATCTATCTATCTAAACGTATATATTCATCTATATCTGTGTGTATCTATCTCTATATACGTACAATTTTTGTATGTATATTCACACACACACACACACACACACACACACACACACACACACACACACACACACACACACACACACACACACACACACACACACACACACACACACACATACATGTATACGTGTATAATTATTTATTAGTGTAAGCAGTTAAGATTTCTATAAAGTTTTTTTGTCGTTTGCCAATTGATCGATGTGCCGCTTCTACAAAATATGTTCTGCCAATTTAAACTGTCAAAATATCTCATATCAACATCTCCCTAAAGAAACTGACACAATCTTTCATCTAACATCTTAAGTTTTTGATGTGATGAATCGGTAGCATGTCGAACTGTAGGGAATAGAAATGCGGTTCGAATCCCGTGTGGCAGCTATTTTACTTTTGTGTCTTAGAGCGGTCTTTTAGATATTTTATAAAGAATTTCGATTTCAGTACTTGAACCTATTATTCAAACACGTGGTGCACCCTGGTGGCCCAGTTGTTTTAAGGGAGATAATACTAGATTAATCAGAGTCGGATTAGGATTTAAAAATTAAAATCGGAAAGCAAAGAAGATGTAAGGAATATACGTATAACATATATATCTTCATTTTTTAAATCTTAAATTCTTTCAGACATTAAACTTCGGCCATGCTGGGGCACCACCTTGAACGGTTTAGTCGAACAAAATCGATTCCAATACTTATTTTTTAAAGCTTGGTACTTGTTCTATCGTTATATTTTGTCGGACCGTTGTAGAGAAACAATATCTCAGCACATCAAACAAACTGTTTGTTGATACA
>NW_026339464.1:0-391 GCF_001194135.2 Octopus bimaculoides | reverse complement strand
ACACACACACACACACACATATATAAAGAAAACAAAGAAGAACAGAGAAAAAGAAAACGAAAAAATACTCGAATATAAAAATAAGAATCAACCGTTTTTTTTTATTGATAGCACTGTATAAAATGTAACAAGTTGTTTCCCTTGGTACAAATACTGTTGAACAACATCTCTTAGTTTAAATTCTACAGGCGATTGACCGATAGAGGTTTTAATTATGTAATATTGGCTTTCGATTATCGATATTCCACGTAAGCGTTTGTTTTTCAAACGCATAAAATATACATATACTACACATACACACGCACACATGCATAGACATAAGCATTCATACATACATACATGTATATATATATATGTATATATATACCAAACATATATATATATATATATA
>NW_026339463.1:3421-3893 GCF_001194135.2 Octopus bimaculoides | reverse complement strand
ATATATATATATATATATATATATATATATATATACATATGTGTGTGTAGGCATGTATTATGTAAGTAGGTATGTGTGAGAATGTATCTATTGTATGTTTGTATGGATACACCATTTTCAGCCTCGTATCCTGGTTAAATACTATAAGAATGGGAATTCGCCAAGACACCTCAACAAAACGTTTCTGTCTTTCCAACAGAGCAAACATCATTTCAGAATCACTGCAAACTTTTTTGCCAGTTTAATTCTCTACAATTTCTCTTCGGCTTTTGATCCAACTAAGATACCTTCGGTTCGGCAGTAGCAATAAAAACTCACCACCTTCACCAGCAGCAACTGCAACACCACAGCGACAAGCATCATAACCAGCACTATCATCACCAGAAAGGAAGAAAGAAAAGGAAACAACAGCAACGAAAATACCAACAGTAGCAGCAACAAGAAGAGATAATCTTTGAATCACGTGACACTT
>NW_026339463.1:723-1877 GCF_001194135.2 Octopus bimaculoides | reverse complement strand
ATTGACCTAACTAAGGCTTTTGATACTATTAGCCGCCCACTACTATTGAATGTCCTGCAGAGGTATGGATACCCTCCTAAGCTTCTTACCATGCTACGCCAGTTACATGACGGCATGCAAGCACGTGTGACATTGGGGGGTCATCAGTCTGACTACTTCAACGTTCAAGTCGGTGTTAAACAAGGCTGTGTCGTGGCCCCTGTCCTCTTGAATGTGTTCCTTGTGGCTATGACCTTACTATCTCGCTACGACCTCAACCCCGAAGATGGCATCTTAATTCGATATCGACACGATGAAAGTCTCTTCAACTTGAGGAGACTAAAATCACTAACAAAGACTCAGTCCACCACTCGCTTCGAATTACAGTATGCCGATGACTGAAAAGCTCTCGCCTACGAACCAGCCAGCCTTCAGTAGAACCTAGGTGTTGTGTGCGACGCCTATCGTCAGGATAGACTCCAGGTCAACACCAAGAAAACAGAGATCCTTCAACGCTCCAAAAATGGTTCACCCCCTGTGACTCTTTCGATCCAAGATGACCAGCTAAAGAACACCGAGAAAATCACTTATTTGAGTAGCATCATCTCAAGCAATGGGGTCATTGACAACGAAATTCAGAATCGCATCCACCTTGCCTCCTCCGCTTTTGAACGTCTCAAGTATAGGGTGGTCCTTAATCGTGATCTGAATCTCTCCACGAAAATTGAGGCTTATCGTGCTGTTGTGGTTTCCACGCTTCTGTATGCCTCAGAAACATGGACACTTTATCGTCGTCATGTCAAACTCCTAATCGGACGTGTACCTCCAGAATCGGCCTTTTCAGCCACGAGAGGGCCTGCCAACGCCATCAAGACAACCCCTAAGGACCAAAGGCGACGTCGTCATCTGTCAAGCAAGTATCTATGTATGCATGTCATGGCACTCCGTCGGTTACGACTACGAGGGTTCCAGTTGATACGATCAACAGAACAGCCTGCTCCAGAAATTAACGTGCAAGTGGCTGATCGCTCCACAGACACGTGTACCCTTAACGTAGTTCTCGGGGTAGGTGTTTTCGCTCAATAAACACCCACAACGCCCGGTCTGGGAATCGAAACCGCGAGTCCACTGCCCTAACCACTGGGCCATTGCGTCTCCGTCTATGTATGTTATGT
>NW_026339463.1:0-503 GCF_001194135.2 Octopus bimaculoides | reverse complement strand
CTTCAAGAGCGATGTTGTTGTTTGTATATCTGAATGTAAGCATATTGTTTGGGGCTTTTTTTTTCCTTTTTTTTTTGCTTGTCTCAATCCACTCCCCCGTTAAATTCAATCCTGAATATCCTTTCACGTGATACAATTTCCTCCAACGCTAAGTTTTGTGGTTTTCCAAACAGAAATCAGGATAGACAGAGACGATGTGGACTGCTGTTATTTATTTGTGTTTTCAAAGAAAGAGGAGTTATGCCTTATTGATGACGTCATTATAGTCATCCACTTACGCCAAGAAGATATCAAATGGTTGGCTAAATTTTCTAAGTAGTCTTAACTAAATATGCTATACAATAATATTTATAGCTTTGTCTGCTTCGAGTTCCACCGTTAAAAACGATTTATTTAATGTCTCATATGTCTCACATGTACACACAGAGACACAAAAACACACGCACACACACCCACACACACACAGACATACATATATTGACTACATGCGTGTCCATGTATCT
>NW_026339462.1:0-280 GCF_001194135.2 Octopus bimaculoides | reverse complement strand
ATCTTGTCTACAAAGAGCTCAATTGATATTTTTTTCTATATATATATATATACGTTTGTAATTAGAAACAGAACTACACAAGATTTGCATATGAGTTATATGTGTACCTGTATGTATATACATATATACGTAGATACATACACACACATATTTATATGTATGTATATATACATGTAAGTATACACACACACATATATACACACACATATATACACACACACACAGATATATATGTATATAATAGCGAGAGAGAGTGAATGTGCAGGCAGTTTTGCGTTTA
>NW_026339461.1:0-200 GCF_001194135.2 Octopus bimaculoides | reverse complement strand
ATATATATGTTTTTATAATTCCAAGATACATCTCACGTTGATCTTTCTTTCTTTCTCTCTCTCTTTCTGTGGTGTGAAGTGTGTGTGAATTGTACTTATGTTCTGTTCTTGCACACACGCACGCACACATACACACATGCGTGCACACACACACATACACACATAGACAATCAGACAGACAGACAGATCACTAGTTTTAT
>NW_026339460.1:0-207 GCF_001194135.2 Octopus bimaculoides | reverse complement strand
GTGTGCTGCCCTGTGTGGCTAATAAAAGAAAGTTATCTATCTATCTATCTCTCTCTGTCTATCTATCTGTCTATGTCTATCTCCCTACCTATCTATCTATCTATCTATCTATCTATCTATCTATCTATCTCTCTGTCTATCTATCTGTCTGTCTATGTCTATCTATCTATCTATCTATCTCTCTGTCTATCTATCTATCTATGTATC
>NW_026339459.1:0-224 GCF_001194135.2 Octopus bimaculoides | reverse complement strand
TATATATATAGATATATATATATATTTATAAATGTATATATGTATATATAGATATATATTTATTAATGTATATATGTATATATATATATAGATATATATATATATCTTTATAAATGTATATATATAAATGTATATATATATAGATATATATATGTATTTATAAATGTATATATGTATTTATAAATGTATATATGTATATATATATTTATAAATGTATATATGTA
>NW_026339458.1:0-442 GCF_001194135.2 Octopus bimaculoides | reverse complement strand
ATCCGCTGGCCCAATGGTTTCCCTTCATGGCAGAATTAATAGTCAAGACGGTTTAAGCATTTTATCTCAGCAAATTCATCCTATGGTTGCAGAACTGTTTCCAGATGGAAACACAATCTTTCAGGATGATAATGTACCAATTCACACAGCTAAAGTTGTTACTGAATGGCACGAGGAACATTCTAGTGAAGTTGTACATCTTATCTGGCCATGACAGTCCCCATATCTCAATATTATTGAACATTTATGGTGCATTTTAGAAAAACAAATAAGGAGTCAATATCCCCCACCATCATCACTACAGGAACCGGAGGCTGTTTTAGCTAAAGAATCGACAAAAATTCTTTTGGAAACAATTCAAACTTTGTATGAGTCCATACCTTGTAGATTTCAAGCTGTGATTACTGCCAAAGGCGGTCCTACCCCATATTAAAATAAATTT
>NW_026339457.1:0-213 GCF_001194135.2 Octopus bimaculoides | reverse complement strand
TATATATACATCTATATTCGCATATACATATGTATATATGTGTGTGTGTGTATATCTGCGTGCGCGCGTGCGTGTCTGTGTGCAGTTATATCTAACATATTCTTGCAAGCTGTCACCTTATTGTCACAATCAACCTGAATGTATGCTGCTGCAGCCGAAGCATGATAAACACCATAAAACTAGGTACTGGCTTAATAATGTCACTTTTTAACG
>NW_026339456.1:0-217 GCF_001194135.2 Octopus bimaculoides | reverse complement strand
GCAAGTGGCATGTGCTGCAGGTATTAAAGGTTTCTCATTGGCATTGTGCAATAAGATAGTTTTAAGACTTACTTCAGTAGAGAAAATGAAAGGGTCTCTGCTCTTTGTGATCATTATCATGACCAATCTTCTACCTCAGGCCGCTGATATTAATGCAGAAACAAACTCCTACTTCATTCCATTCTGAAGTCTGGAACCAGGCAACACTTGCTTTTTT
>NW_026339455.1:0-497 GCF_001194135.2 Octopus bimaculoides | reverse complement strand
CGCAGACTAATGTCACAGTGTGGTTAAATGCATAGTATTCCTTCAGATGAATATTGGTAGCAATGGCCCTGCCAGTACCAGTTGACCCCGCCCAGCTTTTTCTTCTCCCTCTTCTTCTACTTCTTCCTTTCCTTCTCCTTCCAATTCTTCTCTTTTGCCTTCTTCTATTCGATTTCCTCTCTCTCTCCTTCCCTTTTTCCCTCCTATTTTTATACATATCTACCCTCTTGATTCTCCCCCCGCACACTTAGTTTTTTTCCCTTTATGTTTCTTCCCAATACTTTCATAACAACAAGGCCTGATAGATGCACAGTGTGAAAGCATAACTTTGATACAAGTCGGAGGAAGTAACCCTCCAATGCCCGAAACTGCACATAATATGTAATTTTTCTTTTAGAGTTTTTCATGTAAATTGGCGTTGCAAATGGAAATGGTACAGAAACATATGTAGCTTATAATTAAATATGTGTGTATATGTGTGTGTGTGTGTGTGTGTG
>NW_026339454.1:0-368 GCF_001194135.2 Octopus bimaculoides | reverse complement strand
CCATCTGCAATTTTTATCGGATTTATATCAGCCTATCTTCTCCCAACTCTGAATTTTCTTTCTCTTTTTGTCTTTTTTCTTTTCTTTTTTTCTTCCCTTATTGTCCAACGTACTATCTGGTAGCGTCCTAATCTCCAACGGTTTTTTTTCAAATGAATTACGTTATAACCTTCTCCAACTATAGTTATCATACTCGGTCATAATGTCTTACGTTTAAGATGGTTCCCATACATTCCCTGAGGAGAAGTTTACATTTTTAACATCGACGATTCCTATGGATCACATAAATTGTAATTCTTCGAAACATATATCGGAAAATAGTATGCAGTTATAACATGCGTTTACTCCATTCCTTAAATTTATATATA
>NW_026339453.1:0-223 GCF_001194135.2 Octopus bimaculoides | reverse complement strand
TCGGTTCACTCCGCCTTTCCAGCGAACCTCTCACACAAAGACATTTCTGATTTTTTTTGTGCGGGTTCCTGTTTTCGACAACAGATTCCAAATATGTAAGAAACCACTTTTTGAATTCAATAAGCATAAAATGTGCATCAAGAGATGGATAGAATCCGAAAAAAATGCATTTTTCAAGGAGAGGTGCGAAACTACATTGCGAAAAGACGGATAAATTAGCTGT
>NW_026339452.1:0-656 GCF_001194135.2 Octopus bimaculoides | reverse complement strand
CTACAGAAAGTGAGAGAAGGAGAGAAAGAGAGAAAAAGGAAAGAAAGTCAGAAAGGAAGGGAGAAAGAAACAAACGGACAGAGTTGAAAAAACAGGAAAATTTTTTTACATAAATATACATATAGAAGTGGATCACAAACACACGTATACATAACTATATTTATAAGTATATATATATATGTGTGTGTGTGTGTGTGTGT
The DNA here is from genome assembly GCF_001194135.2 of Octopus bimaculoides. Taxonomy (NCBI): domain Eukaryota; kingdom Metazoa; phylum Mollusca; class Cephalopoda; order Octopoda; family Octopodidae; genus Octopus; species Octopus bimaculoides. The sequence continues at coordinate 456 of NW_026339452.1, read as the reverse complement.
GTGTGTGTGTATGTGTGTGTTTGTTTGTGTTTGTGTGTGCGTACATACATATAGATACACACATATATATAGAGAGATATATATTTGCATTCTTACACACACACACACACATATATATATATATATATATATGACCATAGCATATATACATGTAAAAATTTCTATGTAAGGTTGATGAGCATGTATATACATAACAGTTATGTATGTATGCATAACGTCCTGATATTCGTGTACCCTGGCAAAAAATATTTTCATTAGTGGGTGTATGCATTTATTGAAATCCAAACACGCAACAACATTTTTGAATTGATTTGAATGTAAAACTAATGCATACACACAGGTACTGATATCAACAAGTCTATCGGACTTATAAAATGCACACAAATATATACGCACACATACGTATACATCCACACGCGCACAATGATATATATATATATATATATATATATATAT
>NW_026339451.1:0-201 GCF_001194135.2 Octopus bimaculoides | reverse complement strand
AATAATAATAATAATAATAATGATGATGATGATGATAATAACAACATCAATGTCAATAGTCATAATTATGATAGAAGTAACAACCACAATGATAATAATATACATAACTATATTCATAATTATATGACTATACTGTATATTATTTGTATTTCTCCATATTTAGAAAATTATTATTATTATTGTTGTTGTTGTTGTTGTTGT
>NW_026339450.1:0-522 GCF_001194135.2 Octopus bimaculoides | reverse complement strand
ATAATTGTACTGGAGGTGGTGCTGGTGGTAGAGATGCTGTTGATAGTGGTGGGAGGTGGCGGTGCTGGTGCTAATATTTCAAGTTGTGGTGTTGGTGGTGGTAGTAGTTTGCTCATTGGGCTGACCGAACATCATCACCATCATCATCATCAGTAGCAGCAGTGTCGATAATAACAACAAACAAATCTATTAACTGGTAAATGAACTAACGAGGGAAACCTCCACATGGCAGCTAGACTTGTTAGAAACAGCAGCCAGATCACATTGTCTATATACTTAACTGTTAAACCAACATGAGAGATATCTATATATACTTTTCTACTCTAGGCATAAGGCCCGAAATTTTGGGGGAGGTAGCCAGTCGATTAGATCGACCCCACTACGCAACAGGTACTTAATTTATCGATCCCGAAAGGATGAAAGGCAAAGTCGACCTTGGCGGTATTTGAACTCAGAAGGTAAAAACAGACGAAATACCGCTAAGCATTTCAACTGGCGTGCTAACGTTTCTGCCAGCTCGTC
>NW_026339449.1:0-285 GCF_001194135.2 Octopus bimaculoides | reverse complement strand
CACGTGCGTGATGTTACATATGCACAGGTGTACATGCACATGTATGCATCAGTACACGCAAGTACGTAGGCAAACTAACGCGGTTACACACATAAAGGTAGATATTGAAAGAGTCAGCCGACAGCTAGTTCGTTGTGGCAGTAGGAAAGCAGCAACGCTTTTTTCCGATTGATTTGTGGACATAAATTTCCTTGCCTTCTCTCAATCTCCGTCTCTTTCTTTCTCTCTCATTCTCAATATTCTCTTTGCTTCACCCGTAGTACACACACACACACACACATGTAT
>NW_026339448.1:0-481 GCF_001194135.2 Octopus bimaculoides | reverse complement strand
ATATATATATATATATATATATATATATATATATAACACCTGGGAAATTAGCTGCAACTTTCCAACAGGAGGAGGGATGGTCACATTATATCCCCTGGGACCTCCATTACGGTCCTTACTGTCACTCACCTGGAAAACTTTATTTACTGTCTCGTTTGAAGCTCTCTTATAATCACTTCATCAGCGAACGTTTTTTACAGTCAGTCAGTCAGTCATCTGGAACGTCTGTTAGAGTCACAGCAAGGAAATGGTGTTCGTCATAATATCAGTTATATCATCTCTACAGGAAAATTCCTGAATCCGTCTCGTCAGTTTATAAGGTCTTTTGGTATTTTGCTATAACTATCTTAACAGAAGACTTTTTTGTTATTTTGTTACGAGTAAAAAATGTGGGAGCTTTGACGGGGTTGTTAAATCTGCTAGAAATAACAGCTAAATCGCTCCCAAATTACATCCGTCTGTTTTATGTATGTTTATTAAT
>NW_026339447.1:0-270 GCF_001194135.2 Octopus bimaculoides | reverse complement strand
ATATTAATGCCTAGAGAAATATGTTATGAGAAAATATATTAAGGGTTTTAAGGAATAGAAAGGTGAGCACATTGGTTAATAGCTGTTGGTTTAACCTCTTAGGATTTAATATGAAGGTTACAACTCAGCACAGCTCTTGTAACTTGAGATTTAATTGATATTCCAGCTATTTTGAAGCTTTATGTTTTTGGTGTGTGTCATCTTGCTTGAGTAGGAGAGACACTGTTTATTTAGATATTATCCTTATTGTTGTAGTGGAAATAGCACAGC
>NW_026339445.1:0-348 GCF_001194135.2 Octopus bimaculoides | reverse complement strand
TTCAGAAATTAGCCAAAAAATATATTATCATTAATAAATCATAGGGCAGCTCTTTTTAGCGGGTTAGATGTCCTATTATAGGCATCTCTGTATTTTAATGAATAATATATATATAGTCTACTGACTAATTTTTATTCTCGCTGGACCACTGGCGGTAAATTAAATTTCTAAAATTTTTTTTGGTGCCCTATGATTTATTAATGATAATATATATATATATATATATATACATATATATATAATATATAAAACATTATATATATATATAATATATATATATATGTTATATATATAATACATATATATTATATATATAATATATATATAATATATATAATATATATATAA
>NW_026339444.1:0-423 GCF_001194135.2 Octopus bimaculoides | reverse complement strand
TTTTACTTGTTTCAGTCATTTGACTGCAGCCATGCTGGAGCACCGCCCTTCGTCGAGCACATCGAACTCAAGACTTATTCTTTTTAATCCAAGTACTTATTCTATCTAGGTTTCCGGGACGTAATCACACCAACATCTAGACATGGCAGACATCCGTCCCCACTCGCAATATGTAAACACAGATGCAATTATCAATCACTGATCTTGCGATAAGCTCAAGTAGCTAGTTTTAAAATCTCTGAAAGAAATTTTCGTAGTCATAGTACTAAACCGTAAAGTTTTGACACCACTTTATGTTGCTAAAGTTTCGAGCCTACGCTGTTCGACAGAAAGGATTAAGAAGACAGAAAATGGAGAGTGAATGAAAGAAAACAGAGAGAGAGAGAGAGAGAGAGAGAGAGAGAGAGAGATAGAGATAGATAG
>NW_026339443.1:0-233 GCF_001194135.2 Octopus bimaculoides | reverse complement strand
AGTTAAAGTAAAAGTTAGAGGCAATACTTGACAATATATATGTGTGTGCAAGAGACAAGACAAAGAAGGGGAGATAGGGAGGGAGCGAGAGAAACATATGAATCTGTGACGCTTGTTTATCAGTCTATAAATTGTGCAAATGACTTTCTTGCATTTTTTTCTTATTTTCGTGTTCTTTTGATTGCAAAATCTTTAATAAGTGATGCGAAAAAGTGCTGCGATTTAATTTACAA
>NW_026339442.1:0-319 GCF_001194135.2 Octopus bimaculoides | reverse complement strand
TGATGATGACGACGATGACAACAATGATGAATATGATGACAGACAATAATAACAACGGTGAAGATAACAGATAATAATGATAATGACAACAATGATGACAGTGTTGATGACGGTGATGATGACAATGGAGATGTTGATGATGAAGGAGAGAATAAGGATGATGATGATGATTATTATGGCAACAATGATGATAGTGGTAATGATGATGGTAGTGATGATAGTGGCAATCACTCTTACCATAATCATTTCAATGTCGCTTTTTCTATGGCAAGATGGTTTGGACAAATCCACACTAAAAATTTCACTGTTCATTTTGTCA
>NW_026339441.1:0-588 GCF_001194135.2 Octopus bimaculoides | reverse complement strand
CCACGTTATAATCACAAAGATGTGGTTCTTTAAATTCACAGAAATGATGCGTAATACCCACTGTTGAAAGAAATTATCAAAACATTGATTTCGAAATTTAGTATTTGTAAGATTTTATATATTTCTTATTCCATTTAGAAATTTTCATTCCCTGTCTTTGCTTAAAATAATACAGATTCGTTAGTAAAAAATATTTCCTAATATATAGAGTTCTTATTTTATTTCTTCAGTAACTTTTCATCATATCAAATATTAGTAAGATTTTGGTAACTTATATGAAAGATTACGTGGGATAATGCTTGATACTCGTATTAGTATGTGAATTTTACTTGTTTGAGAGTTAAACGATCTGACGTTAGGACTCAACTGATGGACTCTTTGATTGGACATAACTGGCTCTTTTATATGGGTATATGAATACATGGCTGAATGGTTCAAAGTTTTATTTCTCAAGCACAACGTTCTGGAGTCAATCCCACTTTATAAGCATTTGGAGCAAGTCTCTTCAAAGTTTTGAATTGCTTTAATTTATGTAAGTGAAATTAGTAAATGGAAACGTGTGTAATAGACTGCACTCGTAATCTGAGT
>NW_026339440.1:0-229 GCF_001194135.2 Octopus bimaculoides | reverse complement strand
ATATATATGTGTATATACTATATATATATGTGTATATACTATATATATATATTGTGCATATACTATATATATATATTGTGGATATACTATATATATATATTGTGCATATACTATATATATATATTGTGCATATATTATATATATATATAGTGTATGTACTATATATACTGTATATATACTATATATATATATACTGTATATATACTGTATATATATATATATATATATA
>NW_026339439.1:0-304 GCF_001194135.2 Octopus bimaculoides | reverse complement strand
TCTGTATATATAGTGAGTATGAGAGTGGCATATGTGTGTTCGAGTCTGTGCATGTATATGTATGTATGTGTGTATGTATACGTATACCTAGCGGATATCGTATTTCTTCGGTCGTCAACTATATTACTGAGAGTAACAGACATAATTACCTAGTGTGAAGAGATAGTAATTTTTTTTTTATCTCATACTCATATTACGATATCCCCATTAATTTTCGGCGGTGGCGGGATATATTCTAATTGTGTGATATTTCCGTTATCAGTATTGTATTTCAGTAATGCTAACTTGTAATTTCATTTTTTTT
>NW_026339438.1:0-209 GCF_001194135.2 Octopus bimaculoides | reverse complement strand
TAGTATACAAAATAGTTGCATATGAAGGTATGTAGAAAATGATATTGTACTGAGTAAACATCAACGAATATCTATACCGAAACACTCACGGTGCTAGGCCTTACTTGACACAAAGGCGCTCGCAAATACGCAGCCACCCACATATGAACGCAGACACACACATGTACATAGATAGATAGATAGATAGATAGATAGATAGATAGATAGAT
>NW_026339437.1:0-305 GCF_001194135.2 Octopus bimaculoides | reverse complement strand
ACACTTATATATGCATATATAAATACACACATATATACGTGCATCTTCCCTCTGTGTATGTGTGTGTGTCACACACATTCACACCCACACACCATAGCTGTAAGGTTAAGATACAGGAGCAATGCCGGAAGGTCGTAAATTCATTGACAGCTGCTCCTGACAAATGAAAGTTAACTGTTTTCTCTCATTCATCTAATTAAACAAGGCAAAAAAAATCAGGTAAGTGGTCAGTGACAGCCACGTCATCTACTCTGAGAAAAATAACCAAACATCTTTTCCCGCTCATCTATATATATAAAAGTGAG
>NW_026339436.1:0-208 GCF_001194135.2 Octopus bimaculoides | reverse complement strand
TGCATGTATATGCGTGTGTACGTATGTGCATGTATATGTGTGTATGTATGCACATGTGTGTATGTACGTGTATGCGTGTGTTTGTGTGTGTATATATATATATATGATTTGTGTTTGTGTGTATATATAGATATTTATAGATATATGATCTGTGTGTGTGTGTATATATAGATATATGATCTGTGTGTGTGTGTGTGTGTATATGTAT
>NW_026339435.1:241-462 GCF_001194135.2 Octopus bimaculoides | reverse complement strand
GTGTGTGTGTGTGTGTGTGTGTGTGTGTATGCAGATATATATATATATATTTATCTGTATATATATATATATGTATGTATGCATGTATGTATGTATGCATATGTATATGTATATGAATTTATCTACACAACACACACCTACTTGTGTATATATTTGTTGATATAAGCACACGTAATTAAAGTTAAATAGCAATGCATATGCATTACGGGAATTCCATTATA
>NW_026339435.1:0-231 GCF_001194135.2 Octopus bimaculoides | reverse complement strand
TAATTAAAGTTAAATAGCAATGCATATGCATTACGGGAATTCCATTATATGTATACTATATAATCTTACTTCCACACGTTCTTGTATCCGTTTGTGTGTATGTATGCGCATGTCTAAAATCTGTATTCTCACAATATTCGTTTAATACACAGATCCAATAATTAGAGACGCCTTCGATCTAACATTTATTTATAAATATATGTTAATTCAAACCTAGTTTAGAGCCATTAT
>NW_026339434.1:0-609 GCF_001194135.2 Octopus bimaculoides | reverse complement strand
ATAGAGGGGACGCAGACAAACAGAATTTTGCCTTCATTATAATCGATAAACCAAGAAAATATCGGCCATTTTAATAGCAGTAAACTTGTGTTTTATTTAAACACTTACCGAGTTTATTACCCTAATCTCTACATCTATTTTGAGTAACCATTATCCGTGTTTATTAGACAGTGAGCAGCAGATTCGTTAGAACGTCGGCGGCATTTCATCCACGTTTGCAATCATAACCTCCGTGGCGAGGGTTAAAAAAAAAAATAACACAGCCGTATGATTTTATAAGAAAAAAACCCTTTAAGAACAGGAATCATCCCCAATAGTCAAGGCTTGTCATGTCATCCTCCGCAGACCTCCGCCAAGCAGCTCATTTTAAGATGGATATGCGAGTAAAATTACTAATATAGAAACGAAAATAAGCTTTAGAAACAGCATCGCCACCATAGTTTTCGTAGAAACTTGAAATTGAACTTGAAATGGAAATTGAAATTTTGAAAATAAATTGGGATGTATGTCAGTACGTATGTGTGCGCGACCTGTATTTTTTCGCATTAAATTCCGATACAGTCGTAATGTATGCTATCGGAGAGATATTTGTAGAATATTTCCTTTAAC
>NW_026339433.1:0-228 GCF_001194135.2 Octopus bimaculoides | reverse complement strand
AATACTTTTGTGATAACCAATACTTAACGCAACAAAGCTCATACAAAGCTGTACATTTCTCTTTTGACAATCTTTTTCTAAAAAAGCGAAACCGGTCATAAACATCTTTAAAGTTGCATTTTCAAACCTTCTTTCATATATATTTCTACTCGTGCGGTACCTTACAACTTTACTTTGTTATATATATAAATAAATATATATAAATAAATAAATATATATATATATATA
>NW_026339432.1:0-769 GCF_001194135.2 Octopus bimaculoides | reverse complement strand
ATGTATGTATGTATGTATGTATGTATGTATGTATGTATAACTACCACTGCTTCTCATTCTACATCCTCTGTTTAACCGTTTTCTGATTCCTTTATATACACCCACCCAACTGTGTCTTGAAGGAAACAGTTTGTGATGCTGGAGCTTGTTGTGGAGTTGGGGCAGGAAGATGTTTTGGCGGATGGAGAAGGTTTTCTCATATTTTTAAATAACTTTTTTTCTTTATTTCATCATCGATCTTTTCATTTCCGTAGATGAAGCAGACGAGAAAGTGTCTATCTATCTATCTATCTATCTATCTATCTATCTATCTATCTATCTATCTATCTATCTATCTATCTATATATTTATAAGCATACATACACGTTACATACATGGATATAAATGACTATACAAAAATACATGTATTTAAGAAATTCTGGAACCAGGCATATCTATACGCACACACGCATGCGTATATACATTAAAAAGCATGTGCGGTAAATAGCTTGCTTAGCAAGCACATGGTTCCTTGGGCCGGTGTCTTCTACTATAGCATCGGGCCGACCAAAGCGTTGAGAGTAGATTTGGTAGACGGAAACTGAAAGAAGTCCGTCGTATGTGCATGCGTTTGTTTGTCTTCCTCCTACCCACCATCTCTTGACAACCGATGTTGTTGTGTTTACGTGTCTGTTACCTAGTGGTTCGGCAAAAGTGAACGATAGAATAAGTACTAAGCTTGCATATATGTACATACCTACATCTATATGTATACATACATGCATATATG
>NW_026339431.1:0-286 GCF_001194135.2 Octopus bimaculoides | reverse complement strand
AATTTAATAGGATGTTTAACTTTTATAATGTCAGAATAAAATTTATAAAATTGAAATATTAAAATTATTTTCATAAACAGTATATTTGAAATATATTTGTTTAAAATAAATTAAAATTATGGTTTCTGTTGTTGAAGTTTAACTGAAAGTTAATTCTTATCTAGTAACCCTATGGTCAAACGTTCTAGCCATGACCCCACCCATAAAGTGTTATCATATAACGTTATTTTAGGGATTTTGTTGTTGGTTTTGTAATAGAGTTTATAATAATTGCAGACAATGTGAA
>NW_026339430.1:1047-1800 GCF_001194135.2 Octopus bimaculoides | reverse complement strand
TGTGTGCTAGTCCATGTTTATACGTCTATGTTTGTGTGTATATAAACGTGTGTGAGTATGTATGTGTGCATGTATATATAGATAGATAGATAGATAGATAGATAGATAGATAGATAGATAGATATGTGTGTGTGTATATATATACATATATGTACAAACAAAGAATCAGACAGAAAAGACATAATTAAAACATAAATAACTGATATTAGCAGCTTTGCCGCCAAAATTATCCAATGGCGACATTTGACGGCATTGGTTGAAATACAACAAAACCAAAAAACAATAAACAACAAACATAATCAATTAAAAAAAATGTACTGTGATAACCGTGTGTGAAAGAATCATATTTGTATGTGTTTGTGTGTGTGTTTACACGTGCGTGTGCTTGCGTATTAATATGTGTGTGGATGGATGCTTGTGTGTGTGTATCTGTATGTGTGTGTGTTCGTGTGAGTGCGTGTGGATGTGTCTCAGTGTACGTATGTGTCGAATAGTGTGATTTTGTATGTATATAGCTTTGAGTATGCATACTAAAACAGGAACCGTGTAAAGCATATCTACGCATGCGCACACACGTACACATAGATATATATATACATTCTCAAGTGCACGTGTGATATGTATATGCAAACATGCTGTATATAGATGTGTCTATGCAAATATTCATATATGTATAGCTATATAGTTATATAGCTATATAGCTATGTGGTATATGTATGAATTTATGTGATGTATCCATATATATATATATAT
>NW_026339429.1:484-700 GCF_001194135.2 Octopus bimaculoides | reverse complement strand
TATGTATGTATTCTGCATATTCATGTGTTTGCATGTCTGTGTTTGTGTGTGTGTTTATGTGTGTGTGTGTATATATGGTCATGTGTTTCAGTCGTAATTTGCGTATGTGTGCTTGTCAGTTCATATAACCTATGTACCTATCCGTCTGTATGTTGAACTGTTTACTTTTATATCCATATGCTTACATACATACATACATATATATATATATATATA
>NW_026339429.1:335-474 GCF_001194135.2 Octopus bimaculoides | reverse complement strand
ATATATATATATACACACACACATATATATACATACACCCACCCACACACATACATACATCTATCTACATAACAACCTACTAACTACCTACAGTTTACACAAGTAGAGTAGAATAGTTAGTGGGCTGTTATGTAGATAG
>NW_026339429.1:0-259 GCF_001194135.2 Octopus bimaculoides | reverse complement strand
ATGTATGTATGTATGTATGTATGTATGTATGTATGTATGTAAGCATATGGATGTGAAAGTAAACAAATCCACATACAGACGGATAGGTACATAGGTTATATGAGCAAACAAGCACACATACGCAAATGAAGACTGAAACACATCCACACATGGAGATGCACATCCATACATACAAACATGGTACCTAGTTGCAAAACACACACACACATACACACTCAGGCATGCACACACAAGGAGACAGAGGTACACACACACACAT
>NW_026339428.1:0-241 GCF_001194135.2 Octopus bimaculoides | reverse complement strand
GTGAGTGTTTATTGAGCGAAAACACCAAATGCTCCACGAAGCTCCGATAGGGGATCGTGGCGAATCCTGCTGTACTCTTTCACCACAACTTTCTCTCACTCTTTCTTCCCGTTTCTGTTGTGCCTGTAATTCAAAGGGCCAGCCTTGTCACACTGTGTCATGCTGGCTATAACCCCGAGAACTACGTTAGTGCTACACGTGTCTGTGGAGTGCTCAGCCACTTGCATGTTAATTTCACGAG
>NW_026339427.1:0-224 GCF_001194135.2 Octopus bimaculoides | reverse complement strand
AATTTAGAAATAGGAGTTAAAATACCTTTTCTGCTACCATAGAGATCTCCTAGATAGCAACACACTCTCAAATTTATATCTTGAAATTCTGCAAGGCGAAATAAGTAAGTAGATATTACTTTATTTTAATCCCGAAACGCGTATGTAGCTAATCTGAGTCGTGTGGGTTCGTTATTTTTTCTTTTTGCCTACGTAAAAAAGTGTGTTACTGTCTGCTTTTACTC
>NW_026339426.1:0-1065 GCF_001194135.2 Octopus bimaculoides | reverse complement strand
ATATATATATATATTTCTATATCCATGAACACGTAAAAATGAAAGACAAAAAACAAGTGAGCCTTACCTTAATAACTGTTGATCGTGTCGGTTATATATTAATTGTCCAGGGCTTTTGCCTTCAATTGGCTTTCGTTGACCACCAAGCAAGCAAGGAAGCAATCAAGCGAGCTAGCAAGTAACTAACCAGCTCTCCACTACAACCAGCACCCACCTCTACAAACAAACCACTCTAATGCGACACCTCCAACCTTACAAGCCTACACACACACACACACACACACACACGAGCATCGCCGAGTCGGTCCTTTACTCTCTCCTCTTCTTTCTCTCTTTCTTCCTTTCTTTTTCTTTTTCTGTTTCTTTTTTCGATTATTGTTGTTGTTTGTTTACTGGTCTATTTTTTTAGTACGTTAGATAACTGTAGTATTAGTACTAGTAGAAATAGCAGCAGCAGCAGCAGCAGCTGTAGTAGTAGTAGTAGCAGTAGTAGTAGTAGCAGTAGTAGTAGCTGTAGTAGTAGTAGTAGTGGTGGTGGTGGTAGTATTGGTTGTCACAACGCTGATACAAGTAGTAGCGGTTGTAGTAGCAAAAGTAGTTGTAGTAGTAATGGTTGTAGTAGTAAATATATTAGTAATAGTAGTAGTGTTAGTAGTAGAAGTAAATATAGCAGCAGCAGCAGCAGTAGTAGTAGTAGTAGTAGTAGTAGTAGTAGTAGTAGTAGTAGTAGGCTTTAATTCAACAGTGTTGGCCTGAAACGGATTCAACAAGCGTTGGTGTGTTACTGTTGTTATTGTTGTTGAAAACTCAGGTGAAGACCGATCAAATTAACGGAACTCTCACCACAAGGCATTCCAACCGTGACCATCCATCCATTATTTATTTATTTATTTATTTATTTATTTATTATATATAATTTTCAATGTTATTTTTAAGACGGTACGGTACATTGTAAATAATTTGAGGGACGCGACTGCTGTTTCTAGCACTTTAGGTGACCACATACAATCTTCCTTGTTCTAAGCTTTATTATTATTATTATTATTATTATTATTATTATTATTA
>NW_026339425.1:0-298 GCF_001194135.2 Octopus bimaculoides | reverse complement strand
ATCTATCTATCTATCTATCTATCTATCTATCTACACACACGCACACACACGATGCTTTTCAATTTGTAAATGTATATGTGTAGTACAAGTCACTTGAAATTAGATTTGTGTCATTCGGGGTATCTTGATGTAGTTAAAAATACCTATTTATTTTGGGATAATATAAACAAATTTTGTTTATTATATCTTTCGTTCAGTAATATTACATCATTTTTACTATCCAGTTAATATATATATCAACTTAGTAAAAGTAAATATATGTGTGTATACTTGCCTCTCTCTCTCTCTCTCTCTCTCT
>NW_026339424.1:0-278 GCF_001194135.2 Octopus bimaculoides | reverse complement strand
TCTCTAAACTTTGCCCAGGCTATTCTTATTCTAGCAGCTACACTTTCAAGGTGGTGCCACAGCATGGCTGCAGTCTGATGACTGAAAAAGTAAAAGGTACATATATGTTGAAGGAAAGGATATGTCGTTAACAACTTTAGTTTAGTTTCTAACTACAGGGTTCTGGGTTCAATCCAACTATACGAGGCCTAGAGTGACCTATTTTTGTGAGTAGAATTTGGTAGACAAAAAGACAATCTAGAAGTCTCTTGCATTTATGTATATATATATATATATAT
>NW_026339423.1:0-203 GCF_001194135.2 Octopus bimaculoides | reverse complement strand
TGTATGTATGTATGTATGTATGTATGTATGTATGTATGTATGTTATTGACTTTATATGTCAGCACAGAGCATTGTTAAAACCTATTGTTTTTAACAGCTGAGATAATTTGTCAGTAATGGCCATCTTCGTCTGCGAGTTGATAGCCACCATGTACGTATGTATGTATGTATATATGCATGCATGCATGTATGTATGTATGTAT
>NW_026339422.1:0-449 GCF_001194135.2 Octopus bimaculoides | reverse complement strand
TGTGTGCATGCATTACATACCAGGATGTGCACGTGTTTTCAAATTTCTGACCAATAGAAGACAAGGGCCGAAACACTTGCGTGAAGACGAAGGGGAGGGGTTTCTTCTCTAAAGACCTTCTGCTGTTCAGTTCTCCAGAAAGTTTCTTAGTGTGTGTGTGTGTGTGTGTGTGTGTGTGTGTGTGTGTGTGTGAAGGCATGCAGTTATATGTTTGTATCAATATATGTAAGCATGCATGTATGTAGGGTAGACAGGTAGGTGTGTGTGTATGTGTGTGTAAAGATATGCAGTTATATATATATGTATATATATATATGTATCTAAATGTCCATGCACGCATGTATGTATGTATGTATGTATATATATGGATATATATATACATGTATGTATGTATATATATATGAAAGGACGTAAGAACTACTGTGTAGTAACGTCCACCCAACAATGTT
>NW_026339421.1:0-227 GCF_001194135.2 Octopus bimaculoides | reverse complement strand
ATATATATATATATATATGTACATATATATATATATGTATACATATATATGCATACATATATATACATATATATATATGCATACATACATACATGCATGCATACATATACATATATATATATGCATACATACATACATGCATGCATACATATATTACATACGCAAATATGCATATATATACAGGGGTTTGACAAAATAATGGAAACACCTAGCATCATAGCATCATA
>NW_026339420.1:0-279 GCF_001194135.2 Octopus bimaculoides | reverse complement strand
GGCCGCAGTCAAATGACTGAAACAAGTAAAAGAGTAAAAGAGTAAGTAGTAGTAGATATAAATGTAGATTGATTGTCAGTAAGTATATCTATAATTATGCATGAAATACTGAACAGAAAATGCTTGAGAAATAAAATGTACTTCCCTATTTAAAATCTGAAACGCTAGGGAATTTAAACAGCGAATTGAAATAATAAGTTTTAGCAAATTATAACAATGCTAAATAAAATACCGTTAATAAGATGTCTGTTTATAGCCATGAAACATTTTTCGTCAAAT
>NW_026339419.1:0-307 GCF_001194135.2 Octopus bimaculoides | reverse complement strand
CGAAATACGTCACGACAATCGTAAATTGCTCGATATAAGGAATAGAAAGGCAGCCGACAACTGATGAAAGGCTGTTCTTTATGTTGCTTGTCCTTATTTCCATTTGTGTCTTTCGTTGTTCGCGAAACAAAGTTCGTATTCCATGTATTCGTATTTCGTGTTATTTGTGTGTTCTGTGACGTCCTGTGCCCACATATGTGTATGTATACACATATATATGTAATTATGTGCATGTATGTATGAATATATGCATACATATATATATATATATTGTTTATATTATTATATGATTGAACGCCACGCATCC
>NW_026339418.1:0-687 GCF_001194135.2 Octopus bimaculoides | reverse complement strand
AGAGAAAGAGAGAGAGAAATAGAGAGAGAGAGAGAGAGAGAGAGAGAGTTTGCGATGGCGACCAAGTTGGTATTGAAAGTTGTGAGAAGCTACAAGAAAAGGCTAAAGATCGGAACCAATGGGCTTTCACACGTTTGCAGTCTACCTATTTTCACTCACAAAGTTTATATTGAACTGAAGTTATGTAGAAGACCCTCGCTCGTGGTGCCGGTCAATAGGATAAAAAATGGAACCATGTGAGAGTGAAGCTAACTTCATAACAATAGTTAAAATTTAAAATGAAAAGTATCTAGATATAAAAGACTTGTTTCATTCTGAAGGGACATTATCAGCGTTAGTTAACTTTCTGAGACCGGAGCCTACTTATTTATAGCTCACTGGAGCTCTACAATGAGAATATAATCTCTTGGGCCTTCTTAATAAATGGCTAATCACGAGTTTCTGTACTTAAAAAATTCCTCTTCAACGTATAGCCCTGTGCAAGGATTAGTGTATATGTGAGAGAATAACAGCTGTTCATATATATAAGCATCCACAAGGAAAAAGAAATCCCGATACACTGCAGTCCCAGTTTGTTGTCATAGTACAAAGAGTTGGGGCAAATACCTCAAAATACCCACTGGCTTAGACTAACAGTTCTGCCAAATTTCTGCCTCGGAATGGTACGTTGTTTTTATCAATCCTGAA
>NW_026339417.1:0-264 GCF_001194135.2 Octopus bimaculoides | reverse complement strand
TATATATATTATATATACACACATACATAAATACATGGATACATACATGTGCATATACATGTATGTATACAAACACACACACGCGCCCGCACATACACATATAAACACAATTAATGTTAGGAAAGCACTATCATCAGAAGAGAACTAAACTTGTTTTTATTATAACTTAATATAAAAACAAGCATTAAATACACATACATATAATATACATACATATATATATCACCATCATCATCATATATATATATATATATATATATATAT
>NW_026339416.1:0-674 GCF_001194135.2 Octopus bimaculoides | reverse complement strand
CGGATCGACTGGAACCCTCGACGTCGTAAGCGACGGAGTGCCAACATATTCTCTGCTCTATGATGAGGGCAGACCAGAATTTAAATTTACAAACATTTAAAATGTCGGAAGTAAATTGCCCACCTTTACATTTGTCGTTATAAATTCTGCTGAAAACTAAATATTTTACAAATGATGTATCTGATCATGATGCTGGATATTTGTTAATTATTTGAATGGTCAATAATTTATATAAATTATAAGGACCATAGTTGGCATCTAAGTAAAGACAAGCAGCAATATGTATATCTCACTTAACATCAAGTATAAAGTGGTACAGGATGTCTTCATTCAGGGCCAAAGAATACTACAGTGATTCACAAATCTTCATACTTTACTAATACCTAGATGTTTTCCTTTATATCTGAAATAGTTTGTTTTCTTTGAGTCCTGACAACTCACGAAGTTTTCTCTTGTATTTAGCGATCAAATGCTATAATGGTGAATCTATACTTTGTTAATAAAAGGAAAATCAGACAGAAATGTTTCAGCTTTTCTCCTGTAGTTGGTATGAAAATTAATCACTTAGATGTATCTATTGTCTGCACCGAAGCTAAATCAGAGAATGAATTGAGTTTCATAATCTAGAGTTATGAATCACTTGTCCATTAATTTTATATATATGCATATATATA
>NW_026339415.1:0-677 GCF_001194135.2 Octopus bimaculoides | reverse complement strand
CACACACACACACACACACACACACACACACATATACCTAAATGTAAATGTTCACACGTAAATATATGTACGCGTATGCGCGTGCGACGATTTCCTACGGAAGCAGCGAATCGCAGATTCTCTATGATTAAATGATATTCTATGCTTCTTAGTTTCCCAAGGGTACGAGCAAAGTAAGGAGGATTTGCCAGTAACATATTTCGACTACGCTGAGCTGCAGTAGGTGGGTTTTTGTTGTATTGTATTCATAAATCTATCTACTTTTATATCAGTCTCTGTTAAGCTTCCAATTTCTTCATATCTATCCATCAACATTACTGAACCAAGGAAACAGATATCATAGCGCCTGTTGCTACTCTTAAAGGCTTCACTCACTGGAGACTGGAGACAGGCTTTTGTTATTACTAAAAAGAAAGAGATTGTTTTTTCTTTCTTTCTTTCTCTAGGCGTCGTTATCACACCAATTGAGATGAAATTACATAGATATGACCTGAGTGGAAAACGGATCAATTTTAATAAAGATCGCTGTGAAAGAGAATCATATCTCTATCAAACAGGTGTCTCAAAGGCGGGCGTTCTCGGCATATCTCTATTCACTGCATGCACACTTATTTTCCCGCTAATCACTCCCTAATGCAAAGGAAAACAATACACACACACACACAGATGAATATATA
>NW_026339414.1:132-241 GCF_001194135.2 Octopus bimaculoides | reverse complement strand
GTATTTGTGTGTTTATGGGCGTAGATGCATATATATGTATATGTGTGTGTGTGTGTGTGTTTGTATTTATGTATATATGAGTATGGATGTGCATATATGTGTATTTGTG
>NW_026339414.1:0-111 GCF_001194135.2 Octopus bimaculoides | reverse complement strand
ATGTGTGATTGTATGTGTATATATGTATACATATGTGTATGCATGTATATATGTATGTATGTATATTTATATGTTTGTGTATGTATGTGTACGTGTGTTTATATGTATGTG
>NW_026339413.1:0-210 GCF_001194135.2 Octopus bimaculoides | reverse complement strand
CTCGGCGGAAATTGAACTCAGAACGTAAAGACAGACGAAATATCGCTAAGCATTTCCTCTGGCGTGCTAACGTTCCTGTTATCTCGCCGCCTTGAGATGCATAAATATTTTGACACCTCAAGTAGAAAGCATTGCAATAGGGTATCATTTGAGCGGGGGTGGTTACTCAAAATATATGCACGTATATCTATCTATCTATCTATCTATCTA
>NW_026339412.1:0-420 GCF_001194135.2 Octopus bimaculoides | reverse complement strand
TAGATAGATAGATAGATAGATAGATAGATAGATAGATAGATGGACGTATATCTGCATGTATGTATGTATGTATAGACATACATAGAGAGGGAAAGAGAGAGAGATACGTCCTCTCACTCATACACACATATAAAGTGTGTGTTTATGTGTGTGTGTGTGAGAAAGAGAGAGGGGGAAGGAACATCGACACAAAGAAAAGCACAGGGAGTTATATATATGCACATGTACACATTCTCATACACGTATCCACATCTGTGCTTGCCTAAACTCTATCAATGTCCTTACATACTCATGCATACACACTTACACCCATACATACATACATACATACATACATCGTACGTAGATATAGAGAGACATAAATACATACATATATGGTTACATACGCACATACGTTTTGTACAAGCACACACACGCACA
>NW_026339411.1:0-234 GCF_001194135.2 Octopus bimaculoides | reverse complement strand
ACATCACCTCTAAACCTTCTGATATCGCAATACTACCTTCCCTCATATTTTGTATATTGTATATCTTACATACCCTAAATACATTTACTTTTTAGCTCCTACCACTTTAATTTATTAATTTGTCTTCTACTCAACAACATAACAGCATAATATTGTCTGGTTCCCTTCTAAGTACTTACCTTATCATATTTTCTTTTTAAGTTTTTTTCCCTCTTCTCCTACAACGCCATATTG
>NW_026339409.1:0-481 GCF_001194135.2 Octopus bimaculoides | reverse complement strand
GAACTCTAGGGTTCCGGGGAATCCCGGTTGAGAAACGCGCGTTTAAACAATAATTATTCCGTTTGTAATCCAAATAAAATCGCTGGAAGGGAAATGCGTGAAAGATAAAAGGCTAATTGCTGCATATCTTCTGTTGAAATCGTTACTTTTTACTCCCTACACATAGAATGTTGGCGAAAACTCTATAGATATATTCAGCAGTAAAGAATATATTTGAATGCCTTTTGCACAAAGACGCGCGCACAACACGCACGAATAAATATTCCAAACATATTTATATAAGTATTATTAGTAGTCATTATTGATAAAATAACTAACAACAACAATAATTGCCGAAATGGTAAGTTAATTTCTTTGCTTGTCGCCCGATTTCTCTTGTGCCTGTTGTATTTCTAGTAAATTAGTGGTTATTAGAGGCTTTTTCAACTCCAATTTTTACAGCAATGCTAGCACCTCGTGTTGCCCTCACTTATATATATAT
>NW_026339408.1:0-295 GCF_001194135.2 Octopus bimaculoides | reverse complement strand
CTCTCATTACTTTCAGACCTGTTGTGACCCAAAATGGTGGTGACTGTTAGGGCCCCATTTATATATAAAGCAAAGGAAGGGTCTCTACGTGGTTGCTCTGTCTGCTTGACATAACAGCTAGATCTCCCTGAAATTACACCTCAGCCTTACTTTCTTTCGCAGATGGGAAGGTCACATTGGATTGGATGAGTCCTAAATATCCTGTTTGCAATGAAGGTGGTTGGGTGGGGTGGTGTTTGATATAGCTGTAGTGTGTGGGATCAGATCTGACCTGGGGCTAAACATCAACAATAGC
>NW_026339407.1:0-535 GCF_001194135.2 Octopus bimaculoides | reverse complement strand
AACAACAACAACAATATTAAATAACAAATAAGCAACAAGAAGCAAAGAAACAACGACAATAACAATAACAACAGAGATCATCATCATCATCATCATCATCATCTTCATCATCGTTAACTACGACAGTAATAAGCGCGATAATTATAGAAATGATGATGATGATGATGATGATAACAATAAGGATGATGTTAATAATAACGGTGATGACGATGATAGTAATAAGAACGAAAATAATTTTATAAATAATATTGATGATGATAATAATAATAATAATAATAATAATAATAATAATAATAATGATAATGATAATAATAATAATAATAATAATAATAATAATAATAATAATAATAATAATAATGATAATAATAATAATGATAATAGCGATGATGATGATGATGACATTGGTGATAATACTAATAATGAGAACAAGAATGAAAGTAATCGCAATAACAACAAAAGGAATTTCAAAGATGATGATGAGGATGATGATGATGGTTTAAAATAATAATAATAATAATAATAATAATAATAATAA
>NW_026339406.1:0-247 GCF_001194135.2 Octopus bimaculoides | reverse complement strand
GGTGCAATGAAGCCGAAAATGGCTGCCATTTAAGCAAGGTCATTTTTCATGTGATGTAGAGGTGTTGCAAAATTTGACTCATGTTTATTAATTTCCATTATGCCCTTTATATTGTATCAAATTTTCATGCATTTATGTGTGAAGTTAAGGAAGTTATTGAAAATTGAAAGCCATCAGTGACCTTTGGTACACCCTGCATGTATACATAAATATATATATGTTTATATATATGCATGTGTATATATAT
>NW_026339405.1:0-742 GCF_001194135.2 Octopus bimaculoides | reverse complement strand
GTGTGTGTGTGTGTGTGTGTGTGTGTGTGTGTGTGTGTGTGTATGGTTAGTGGTATATTCACATTTCATCAAAAGTGGTACTGAGGAAATAAATAACTTCATCTCTACCGCTTTAAATTTAATTAGCAGCAGACCAAAGGAAAGGTAGAGGTGATAGTGAGGTCTACCTAGTGCAGGTGGCAACAAAGCTTTATGCTAAGCTAGATCCTACAATGGAATGCAAGTATCTGGTATGATGTTTTATGGCCTAGACACACACCAAGTTAGTTTGTACCATATTCTTCCATATTGCCAATCTCTTGCATTCTTGTATAAGCTCAGCTGTCTTATCTTTGTCACTGGGCATATCACATGAGAATGAGAGAATGAGTAAGATGTTTACCCAGGTCTTTACAACGTTAAAATTCTTTGCATTTGCTTATCAGCTACCTATTATTTACTTTGCAACTACTATGTCATTGTCAAACTGACATAAACTGTCATTATGTATGTATGTGTGTATGTGTGTGTATGTATGTGTGTACCTATGTATGTATGTATGTGTGTGTATTTATGTATGTATGTGTGTATGTTTGTATGTGCGTACATGTGTGTATGTATGTGTGTATGTATGTTATGAGTGTATGTGTGTGTTTGTATGCATGCATGTGTGTATGTGTGTGTATTTATGTATGTGTGTGCTTATGTGTGTACATGTGTGTGTGTATATGTTTGTATGTACGTGTGTATATATATATGTGTG
>NW_026339404.1:0-201 GCF_001194135.2 Octopus bimaculoides | reverse complement strand
ATAAGTGCACAAATTCTGTTCTTAATATTTTTATTAACGAAGTAAAATTATAACAATGATTGACAATTATACTATCTAGTATAAATAGACGCTTTAAACAATTTCTGTTGTGTTTCTTCTCTTTTTGTTTGGTATACACTAATTATTAAAGTGATATATGTTTTATTTATTGCAATTTGAACGTTATTATATATACATACA
>NW_026339403.1:0-842 GCF_001194135.2 Octopus bimaculoides | reverse complement strand
TATATATATGTTTGTATATATATATATTTGTACATGTGTGTGTATGTATAGATACAAGTATACAATCACATAGACAGATAGCGGTAATACAAATATGCATTCGTTTATATATTTGCTGTGTGTTGTGTGTGTGTGTATACATGTATATGTATGCATATACGTATGTATATGTATCTACACAGATAAACTTTCACTCACTTCCATTTACATATGCACACACATATGTGTGTGTCTATGTTTTTTTAGACACATCTATCTACCTCTCTCTCTCTCTGTCTATATATATATATATATATATATATCCATATATGTGTGTACATACATATACATACATATGTATACGCACATGCATACATACATACTTTGTACTACTCAACACGAACTTACTAAAGGAAGTGCCCAAGCATGGCCAGTCTTATGAATCAAATCAGTTAATAAAAAAAACGGAAGTGTTGTCCACCTGCCGACATAAGCAGACTCTTATCTGATCAAAGCCAAGATTTATACTGAGCCACAAGCAGACTCTCACAACTAGCTGACGTCACAACTTTTATTTTATGTTTTAAATTTTTTTTTCTTATTTTTTTTTACTCACTGCTCTCAGGCCATGTTAGAGCAGCAAATCTTCGAAGAATATTCGTTGATTACATCGACTCGAGAAATTTGATAATTATTTTATCATTTTCGTAAGAGAAGAATGGTAAGTCTACCTTGCCGTAAGTGATACGGAAATAAATACAGCAAAGTTTTGGACATTTCATCTCATACTTATATACGTGTGTATATACATACTGTCGTTCAATGCTCGAAATGAGGAGCAGATAGACAGCCGACAACTGATG
>NW_026339402.1:1606-1972 GCF_001194135.2 Octopus bimaculoides | reverse complement strand
CATTATTAACGTCGCGTTCTTATCTCTATGTTGATAGTGGTGGTCGTGTTGCCTTTATGGGTGGGTTGCTCTGAAAAGAAAAAAATAAGTAATACTTGAAGGCTCTTTTGGATGAACCAGGCTTAAGTACAAGAAAAGACAATCGGAACTGTAAAGAATTCTGATCTGACACAGATAGCTTCTCGCTTGGGTGTGTGTGTTGATTGCTAGTGTGGGTGTGTGTGTGTTGATTGCTAGTGTGTGTGTGTGTTGATTGCTAGTGTGGGTGTGTGTGTTGATTGCTAGTGTGGGTGTGGGTGTTGATTGCTAGTGTGGGTGTGTGTGTTGATTGCTAGTGTGGGTGTGGGTGTTGATTGCTAGTGTGGG
>NW_026339402.1:0-456 GCF_001194135.2 Octopus bimaculoides | reverse complement strand
TTTTGAACTTGGCATACCAATCACGAGCGGTTCTTTCAGCTATGGCACCCTCTCCATACACAGCACAAATGTCGCGAGCAGCTTTTGCAGCCTTAGAACCTTGATTAAAAGCAAAAAGAAGGAGGCATCGAAAATGCTCGTTTTTCTTAATTTGACATTCCATTTTAATGATCTGAAAATAAACAAAAATTAACTAAAATTAACTTTAAAAAATAATAAATTCCAAAATGATTTAACAAAACAAAAACAACAACCAAGATTCAACCAAATCAAAAATTAAACCCAAATACTAAGAGAACAAAGACGAACCGTCCCACTTACTTTGCGCGCGCGCGCACACACAAACACACACACACACACATTCACATACACCCTCTTTTATATACACACACATATATTCACACATAGTTGAAACGCTGTTTGATTTATTTTTTCAGCGTACACTTTTCATCATCC
>NW_026339401.1:0-557 GCF_001194135.2 Octopus bimaculoides | reverse complement strand
AAATGGAACAAAAATGCAATAGAGGGCATTAGAATGTTCGGACAGATAGATGACGCAAAGGCGGACAAGAGAAACAACAATTAGAAGGACAGGCAAAAAAAGAGGGAAAATGTGAAAAGCATTAAAATGTATCAAATGACCCCAATTGCCAGAAACACATCTCCTCTTTCCAAATGCATAAAGGAACCAATAGACAGGGAGAGAGAGACGTTTTTGTAACAACCAGGGCCATTCAGTACATTTCAATGTTTCTGTCTGTGTGAGTCTCTCTCCTTGATTTTTCTGCTCACAGTGTTGAAACTTAAATTCACTGTCAGATTAACTTTGTCAAAGATGGACAGAAATCCATTATGAGAAAAAGTTTCTTTTCCATCATTTTGTCAATATTTCACCAGCCATCATATGCATAAAGTGAAACAGAAAGTTAAACGAAGTTTAGTAATCGAATATTTTAGTACCTGTGATTACAAATTGCCAACTAGGATAAAAACAAAATTTTCATAGTGACAAAAGATTAAGGAGACAAAATGTCTGATATCAAATAAGCCAATGTCAAA
>NW_026339400.1:0-426 GCF_001194135.2 Octopus bimaculoides | reverse complement strand
ATGTTGTTTTTGACGGTTTGCTTATTTCTTGTTGTTATCGTTTGACCTGGCAGCTTTACGATTTCCGGCCATAACAGGGCAGCCCTACCTGGGAAACTATGCACAGAGGCTCCTGTTTCTCTGCGGCGTAAACAGTTTTCTATACCTTAACGTACATACCTTCTCACCTTTACAGATGATCACATACGCGCGCGCGCACACATACACACACACACACACACACAGACGCACGCACAAACATATTGACCAACATTTATACACACCGTTTCTCTGCCAATCCCTCCACCCTTCTGTTTTCTCTTCCTCTCTGCCACCAACAGAAATATGCCAAGCGTTTCACTTTGAGTCCTATAAAACATAATTGAGATGTACTTTAACTGTTATAGCATTTGTCAATGAGCATACAGAGTGGGACAAAAGATAGAG